>NC_081347.1:1064515-1306265 GCF_029784015.1 Lycium ferocissimum
GCCCCCCTTGGGGACCCCATTATATCTTTTAACCCAAAATTTCCTTTCCTTTTTCCCTTCCCCCCAAAGATCAGAGCTTCTACCTATACTTTCTTGTATTCATCCTTTGCTTCTCGAACCTGTTGGTTGTTTCTTTTATCCTTGTTTTCCTTATTATGTTCTCATTTGCTAAACGTAACTATTTGCCACACTAGTATCAACAGTTTTGTCTTGAGCTTATATTGATTTAATGCGTGAACTAGTCCGTTCTTACTTTTGTTAAGATTATACCTTTCTACTTCTCCAAAATATTCTATGTTCACACCCTGCAGAATGGTTTTGTTTAAGTGAAACCTGGCCCAATTGCACTCATTTTTGTGCCTTATGCTCAAAAGTTCTGAACAGAAATAGCAGATTTAAGCTCTGTTATTAAATGGCTCTAGTTTCTCAATTTATGTGTTGGAGAAAGATGAAGGAAGGTGTCTATTTCTGATTCTTTCATTTTGGATAAGGTAGTTGATGAATGCAATTATATCATGAGCATGACTGATTAACTTTGTGAAGGCTGATACATTTAGCAGATGAAAGAGGTGAAGTGTGTTAAAAAACCTTTAGTTTAGGATGTGCTTGCCGCTGCCTGCTGAATTGAAGTTTTATCTTTCTGATGCCGAATTGATTGATTTGCTCTACCTTTGTCCTAAATATTTAAGTGAACATCTTAATCGTGTTAATGATATCAATTAGACGCTTGGTCAGACCACACTTTTGGTAGCTAGTGCTGACTGAAATTTTCTCATTCAATGTGTGTCAATTCATGAAAGATTTTGTATGTGATGCATTTTTTACTTTATCCTTTGTGCAAAATTGGGTATAAGACTCTGGTTATTGAAGTCATGTTTATGTGCAGGAGTATAACGTTCGGGCTTGCTCCAGCAATGACAAGAATTATTTCATTGCTAGATTTGCTTCAGGCTTACCTAAATTTTCAAAAAAGAAGAATGACAGTAAATGGACTTTACAAAAAGAAGGTCTGCAAGGGCGTCAAGTTACGGATACTTTGCGGGTATGAAATATTTAGTAGTATCATCCTCATTGCATCAGTTGCCATGTCTCCTTATGCTTATTTTCATTGATATATATGCAAGTGCGAAAATCTGCTTGATTGTGAAGGGATATCATACACCCTATTCCATGAAGCCTCTTATGCAGAAGCCTGAGAACTGTGATTAGATTAGATAGGAGGTTTCAAATTCTATTTATCAAAAGGGCGTCTTTTCTGTGAACAATCTAAACTCTCCCCCCCCCCCCCCCAAAAAAAAAAAAAAAAAAAAAAACTAATCTCGACATCTTGGATCATAGGTATGCCTCTATGGATGCCTGTTGTTCTATTCTTGTCAAATGTGATCTTCAGCGGTGGATCTTATGGGTTCATTTATGACCTTTATTTTTTTGTGAATTGCAGGAAAAGTACAAGAATAAACCATGGCTATTAGAGGATGAAACTGGCCAATTTCAGTTCCATGGTCAGCTTGAGGGAGCACAGTCAGCACAATATTATCTACTGATGATGCAGGGTGAAGAGTTATTTGCTATTCCCGCTGGTTCTTGGTAAGCATCTTAGTTTTTGCTGTTTCTGTAGCTTTGACGTTATAAGGTATTCTTGTAGATTTTGGATTTGCATCTATTCATTTTTTTTCCCTTTTTATATTAACCATTAGGTATAACTTCAACAAAGTTGCCCAATATAAGCAACTTACTCTGGAGGAAGCAGAAGAGAAAATGAAAAATAGAAGAAAAACTGCAGATGGGTACCAGAGATGGATGATGAAAGCAGCAAATAATGGACCTGCTGCTTTTGGTGAAGTAGAAAGATTTGATGACAAAGAAAGTGGATCTGGTGGGGCAAGGGGGCGTAAGAAAGCTTCTGGTGATGAGGACGAAGGCAACGCGTCAGACCACGGGGATGAAGATGAGGAAGAGGAGGCTGCTAGGAAAAACAGGTTGGGACTCAACAAAAGAGGCGATGATGATGAAGAGGGTCCTAGAGGGGGCGATCTTGACCTGGATGATGATGATATTGAAAAAGGTAAGATTTTGTTCTTCCTAGAATGCGTTGCAGATTCGACCAATTATCCAGTAATCTATGATCTGCGTTTTCATTCTAAATGGTTATGTTGGAAACCCCAATATTCTTCTCCGGCTGAGCTTTCACCTAGCATTATAGGGCGCTCCTGGGATTTTCCTCTTTGAAATCATTGTTTGAAACTGTTTATTTCGTTTTCTTGTAAATTAAGTGTCCACGGATTACTGCAGTTCACAATTATCTCTTCTCCTTTTCTGGTTGCAAGAACTAGAAATGACTTCTAATAGAAAAATGTCTATAATTGCTGTTTTGTTCTAGAGTGGGACGTCGTTCATCTTTGGTTCTGTTTTTTATTTTTTGAAACTTGAGGGCGCAGATTAGCTCGTGCATTAGGTTGTTTCTTCACCATTTGACCACCTTCTATTGTCAGGTTTCTTTTGTTTCTGCTAAAGGGCTCTCATTTCTTTCCAGGGGATGACTGGGAGCATGAGGAGATTTTTACGGATGATGATGAAGCTGTTGGGATTGATCGTGAGGAGGATTTGACGCCTGAAATTCCTGCTCCTCCTGAGATTAAGCAGGTTGGTTATTTGTGGAACTTTGAAATTCTGATACTAAATAACTTTACATAATGCTGCACCAGCAGGAATATGTAGCAAGTATTTGGTGTATAAATTTTTTTGGATAACTAGCATATACGAAAAGCCAGTGGCATATATTTATTGTCTCTTTTGCTTTACTCCGGCAAACAAATGGAAGTTTGAAGTCTTTGTTACTGCCTACTGAGAATGGACTCTCTCAAGATTACAATTTTTCACCATACTAAAGAACTCTAACATCCTACGAAATGTATTACTTGAAGAGTTAGGAAAAATAGAAAATATTATAGCAATTTTTCCTGGTGCTGCAAATGTGCAACGTAACAGTTTTCATGATGTGCCATGCAAGTTAACTACCCCCATCAAGGGAATCAGATATCGACATAGCAATAAAGTTGAGAATTGGCTTCCTCACCATCCAGATCATCATACATAAAAGATAGTCTATAATCTCTTTTCTGGCCTTGGGCATGGTTTTGTTGCCAATAGGAAGTAGGGAGCCTTGCCCAGCTCAGATTAAAGTGTAAATAGACGTATTTTTGTTGTGATGCATGCAGAAGACAGTAGAATTTCCTTTTCTATGAATACTAAGATTGCCCTTGAAGAAGAACCAGTGCACATTTTCACTTGTTCGTGGTCCGTAAAATTTTTGTTCGTGGTCCCTAAAGTTTTGGGGTATAACATTTTGTTTCCAGAAGGAGCTTCACCTTTCTATGTAATTGAGATCATATATGTGAATAATACTTGTAACTTGGACAGGGATTCAGTAGGTGTATGCATTGAGAAAGTGCTTTCGGGTTTTATTTTCTATTTTGTGCATTAACGTTCTTTCTCTACCTATGGCTGTGGACCTCTCGTATTCTCTGTGTGGTTTAGGACGATGATGACGAGGATGAAGGTGAAGAAGAGGGAGGAGGGGGTTTGAGCAAATCTGGAAAAGAGTTGAAAAAGTTGCTTGGAAAAGCTGATGGATTGAATGAATCAGATGCTGAAGATGACGATGATGATGATGATGATGATGTAAGTTTTGATTCATTATTGGTTGCTAAGTGAAGGTTTCTTTTACTTTTCGTGTTTGATGGCTACAGCTACTATTTCTTCTTTTTGTATTTGCTATCTCAGCCAAGAGAATAAATACATTTAGGGCATATAAGTGGGCTCTTTAACTTCTCATAAAGTGACAGCTGGGCCCTTACACTATTTTTCTCATCCTGGTTGGGCTTGTTCTAAGTTGGTTGCTTTCTCCATTTGTTTATTTTGACAGGAAGTAGTTCTGTTTTCTCACTGTATGTTTTTTTCCCTCTCTCTAAGATGTGTTTTTTTTCCCCTTCCGCCTTTATCAGGCAGAAGAGGATATTTCACCCGTATTAGCCTCTAAGCCGAAGGAAGCTCCTAAAGAAGAACCGATTGAGACCAGCAGTCCTTCGAAACCAGCTGCTGCTGGATCCAACCGTGGAACTCCAGCTTCAAAGTCGGCTAAGACTAAAAGAAAAGCTAATGGAGATGAGTCAAAACCAACTAATGGTGCTCCCTTGAAAAAAGTGAAAACAGAGACGGTATGAGATTACTATGATATTTATTTGCTTTTATCATGATATGGTACTTAGCATTAAAATAATATGCTATCAAGGCATCTCAAGTAGTCAAGTTTTGCACTCACGTAGGAAACCGCTTGTTACTTACCCCTGTACTGTTTAACAAAACCATATTTTGATACAACTAACCAGCTCCTTGATTTTCTGAGGAGGAATTATTTGCTTTCTCTTATTATATTATTGCTGATCTCCTTCTCTTCACATTTTGTAGGATGCGAAACCTGGTAAAGATGAAACTCCATCTACTGCAAAGAACAGTGCTCTGCCAAAGGGTGCATCGACCTCTTCCAAAACTGCTTCAAGTACTGCCACAGGTCCTGTTACTGAAGATGAAATTAGAGCTGTTCTATTGCAGAGAAAACCAGTGACCACACAGGATCTTGTCAGCCAATTTAAATCTCGTTTGAAATGTAAAGAGGTACGACAAGGCTGGGTTGTCGAGATAGGTTTGCCCATTGTGGCTCACTGACATATAGTTTAGGCTAGTAAATGCAGGGAAAGCCTGAAATACAAGATTTCCTAACTTGAGATTGTCATATTTGAGTTGATCTTGTGAATAAGCATCCGAAAAAATGTAGAGCAGAATTAGATATCCTCAGCGTAACTGCATTTCGGCGAAGTTTTAGAACTCCTTTTACTTCTTGTGGGTTGCTCCTTCCCGTACGTGACTGCATTAATTACATTGATGCAGGATAAGTCTGCTTTTGCCGACGTATTGAGGAAGATCTCCAAGATACAGAAGACTGCTTCAGGAAGTAGCTATGTCGTGTTACGAGAGAGGTGAATGTTTATTTTGATGTCTATGTTGTCTGCACGTTGGCAACTCCATGACTTTGTACCGGTTTCTAAGTTGTATTGCGCAACTCTTTTGTACAGGACAAATCAATAGGGCAAACCAAGGTATCATTGGCTACAAATTGGTTGAGATCAGGAGAATATAAGGGGTTGGAAAAGAAACTGAACTTTGTGTTTTGTTGGACGTTTAAAACCTTATACAATGAGCAAGCTTTGCTTTGTTTGTAATAGTCTCGAATGATCGTTGCAGTAGACAAATGAGCCGAAAATGGCAATAAATCTATGCGAAGGGTTGGATAAACTCGTAGATAGATGTGTTCCTAGGCGAAAATGTGACTTGAATCAAGTTAGTATGATAGAAGTTATGTTATATATAAGTAAAGAATTTTTATACTAGTGTAGTTTAACTGCATCTCATATATCATATTTTGTGGGTAACGATCACTATAGATAATGTCAATTAGTTGAGTTTTAAGCAATTCAGTAGGCAAAATATTGCATGCAGAGTAGTGTTTAAAAGGCGTTTCCTGGAGAAAACCCAACTAATTTGACATATTATTTAAACTTCGGAAAAAGTTCAAATATGCCATCAAATTATTGGATATGGTTCATATATACCATAGCCGTTACTAAAATGGCTCATTCTTGTCAATTGTTCATTAATGCTGGTTTTACAATATTTTACACTTGTCCTCCAATTAGAGGTTCACACCGTTTAATTAAACCACCATAAATTTATAGGTCGGGTTTTAGTTTAATTTAGGATTTAATTTGTGCTGGTTTAATTAAACGATGTGGATCTCTAATTGGAGGTCACGTGTTATATCTAATATTATAAAATCGGCATTAATGAAAAATGGCATGGATGAACCGTTTTGGTAACAACGATGGCATAAATGAGCTAAAGTATTGACAAATGGCATAAATGAGCCATTTCCTATAGTTCAATGACATATTTGAGCATTTTCCGTTTAAACTTTAATGTAGCAATCGGTAGAATCACTTTTTGTTATTTAGTTGGTTCTTTTTTCATTTACAAAGTAAAGTTTACACTTCAGTGTAATAGTCCGGGCTTGAAATATTAACTTGAACAGATAATATTTCACTTAAGACATAGTCAGTGAACGATCAATAAAGTACTACCCCCAACTTTTGTCATAGTTTAACTTTATACAAACGACTTAAAAAATAGGAAAGTTTTGAAATTTGTAATCTTAAAACTAATATGAGTGGGATAGAGGTATTGATCTTAAACAAATCATGCCATGTAGTTATAAAAGCTTCTTGTTTATTAAAGAAGTATAAGGATATGTCATTCTTTTTTAGAACGAACTAATAAGAAAATAGTGTCAAACAAAAGTGAAACGGCGAAAGTAGTTATATTTTGGTCACTAAACCCAAAACTAACCAACAATTAGGGCTGGGCATAAAACACCGAAAACCGAATTACCGAACCGAACCGAGGGTTTCGGTATTTCGGTTTTCGGTAATAAAATTAAAAAAGTTCGGTATTCGGTTTCGGTATTCGGTATTCGTAATTATAAGTTCGGTAATTCGGTATTTCCCGAATAACGAAATAGTTATTAAATAGAGGGCCATTAAATTAATAGTCCAGCCCATCTGCGATCCGCCATCAGCCCCATGTCCTTAGCTTATACATTTCTTTGATAGTGAAAGTTCTCATGCTCTCCTTATATTATTAACCGTTAGCGTAGATCATGTTAATTGCATTTTGAGCACTGATTGTTGAGAAAAACGAAAACCTGTTATTCTGATCTTTTACATCTTATAATTGTTGCAGATGATTTATCAAAAACTGTAGTTCCAACAGGCCAAGGCAACTGAAAGTGAAAAACCATGAGTGAGTTTCGCATTTCAATTTCCTGTTTTTCTTATTTAATGTATAAATATTAAGCTTTAGAGGCACTAAAACATTGAGGAGGCTGCTAATTATGTGTTAGTGATACAACTTCATCATTTAAAGACATGGAGTTTTTACTCATAACAAATCTTGAAAGTTGAATCCCCAAATCAACTGTCACTATTAATCACATATATTCATTCAAAATGCACAAATCTGGGTATCCAAATTTACAGCTAAAAAAATTAAGAAACCCCAAATCTGTGCTTGTTATCTAACCATTGATGTAATACAGTGAACTCGACTTAATATGGTATTACCGAATACCGTACCGAACCGAAGTTTGATTTACGGATTACCGAGATTACCCGAACCGAAGTTCGAAAGTTCGTATTTGGTATCTACTTTCAATTACCGATTACCGAATTACCGAACCCGAACTTTAAAAATACCGAACCGAATACCGAACGCCCACCCCTACCAGCAATACACGGAACACTTGAGGTAAGCATATAATTAATTTAACCCCAATCTATAAATCTTCTTACCACATGTGGTTTTCTCATCTATCGAAAAGATTACATATCCCAGCCACAAGAAGATACCATTGCACTTAAGGCCGGAGCACAACTCAAAAGAGTAAAATTAAATCACAAAACTAACGATCAATCAACCAAGGAATTACTCCACAAGCAACAATAGATAAGAGAGGGGATTAATCAAATACTATTAAATAAGAGCAACAGATGAACTTATTATAGTAAGAGGTTGTTACATGATCTTCGGGCAAAAAAAAAAAAAAGTGTCTCAATCATACAACAACATACCCAGTGTAATCCTACAAGTGGGTTATGGGGAGGTATGCGGACCTTAATCCTATCTTTGTGCGAATCTGGAAAAGGGTCGCTTCAAGGGGTGTGATGTAGACAGTCTACCCTAATGCAAGCATTAATGACTGCTTTAGGACTCGAACCCGTGACCTATAAGGTCACACGGAGACAACTTTACCGTTGCTCCAAGGCTCCCCTTCAATCACTCGCAAGCAAATATTAAATAGTGATTTTGGAGAGATCAAACTCTCTGTATAAACCATTCCTTGCTTACGGGTAAAACTTTGTGGTAATAATCCAAATGATTCTCTGGATGTCTTACATAGAGCAGTAACACGATCTCCAACATAATCGCAGCTTAGCAGCACTTGACCATCTGCATACATATAAATCGGTATGGCTGCATTAAAAAACTATAACCACCTTGTATTGTAAGCAATTCGGTCCAAGATACCTTGACACCATAGTCTTTCATTCCCCACAACTTGAACGTGCTTGCAAGCCCATCAAGACATGTATAATAAAAGCAAAGCATTCCTCCCAGTACTGAAACACCAAGCCTCATGATCTTCTCTTTGTATACATTGCACATTTGCTCTAGCAACGGTATCTCTCGGTACACCTCATTTGAAATGTTAAATGAAATGATAGTATAACAGCGTGACAAACCAACCCAATGAAATGTTCCATGTACAAATACCAAAGAATCCATAGCACAACAACCCACACGGCGAATGCCGGCAGGATAATTAAAACGTCTTTTCCAGGAACCACTTTTTAGCGAGAGAATTGCAACGGATGCTTCCCCAGCAAAATAATAGTTGAGCAGGTTAACAGCAAGGATATTATAGTCCATCACTAGTTGCGTCATACCCAATCCGTCATTATATAAAATGGATAGGGAAGTACTATTGAACTGGTATCCGTGCTTCTACCTCGGGCCCTAAATTGAGGTGCGTACAAGCTGATCCATTGAAAACACACACATAGAGCAGCAGAAATAAAGCAGGGAAAATTACAGGCAAAACCATTCGTCCATCTAGTTTACAAAATATGTATAGACTGTATAGCTAGTGTGTAGTTTATACTAAATATACATATACTATATAAACATATACACCTAATATACATGTAATATACATACTTAATACACTGCCTATAAAGCCGAAGTGTATAGGCAGTGTACTTCGGTCATGTTTGGTAAACTAGATGGCCGACATTTTCGTAAACTTCCCAAGAAAGAAAGATGATACCTTTACAAATTTGATCAGGAGGTACTGAATTCTGATTAAACTTTGGTGTTGCTTTTTCTCCATTGCTAATACTAGTAATTTGACTGATAAGATTAGAGTTTTTTTTTTTATTTGCAATGTATTTCGCTATGACAAGATTGGATTCTCTCTTTGCTAATAATTTTGCCACATAAACATTGGACTTGTTCTTCTTCTTTTGCGTCATCTTTCTTTGGAGCAAGGGTTTCTGGCCGTTCTTTTTTACTACTCCAATGCGTCCCAATTTACTGGAGGGTTGACCTATTTGGGGAGTCAAACAACTCTTTTTAACTACGATGTTCTCAAACTATTTTCATATATTTTGAATTATTAATTATACGGATTTATGTTACTTATTTTATGTAGTTTTCAAATATGTAAATTTTATTATAAAAGTTTTCAAATATGTAAATTTTATTATAAAATACTCGAAGAATCTATATTTTCAATTGAGTCAAAGTAAAAGTTGTTTGACTTTCCAAATAGTTCAACCCATGTATAAATTGGGACGGACGGAGTAGTTCCTTATATTTTTTTAATTTTACTTATCTGATTTAATAAATTAAAAGAGATTTATTATTTTCTTCTAATATTAATTTTATCATTAAATAAAACTACATAAAGTTCTACTCCCTCCGGTCCATAACAGGTGTTCATTTAGCCGTTTTGTTTTGGTCCAAAAGAAGTGTCCTCGTATATAATCAAGAATGAATTAACTTTATTTTTTCATATTTAGCTTTATTTACATATCCCTAAGAATTCTCTTAAATTATTCCAATTTTCTATTTCACTTCCACCCCCTTCTATGTTTTTATATTTTACTTTGGGCATTCTCTTTTTTCATACTGTTTTGAATTGTTTGTTCTTGTGCCGATGGTCTATCGGAAACAGCCTCTCTACCTCTCGAGGTAGGAGTAAGGTCTACGTACACTCTACGCTCCTGAGGCATCACTTTATGAGATTTCACTAGGTATGTTGTTCTTTGTTGTTGTCTATGATATCATTTTATTAAGGAAGGATAGTCAAATACCTGAAAACAAGTTTTAGGAGTTAGTGTTTTCGGGTGTGAAAAAGACTAAGTGGACACTTACTATGGACCGGAGGAAGTAGTAGTTAATTTTAAATTTTCAACGCATAGTTGATAAGAGTAATTTGATAAAACAAATTATTACTCAATTTTTAAGGGAGTGTCAAACAATTGATAGGAAAGGTAATGACTTGCTCTGCAGCATTTAACATTTTTAAAGCATAATTGCTAATGCAAAAATAGACTAAGAAACTGATATCCATTGTCAAAGCTAAATTGGTTGTTCTTAATTCTATTTTTAAATAAAGTTTGGAAGAACATCTTGATCATTCTTTAGTGTGACCTTTGGCTTGTCTAGGCAAATAATTTGCCTCAGTGAAGAAGGTCTCTTGTTTCTCCCTAACTCCAATGTCAGCTAGAGTATCCTCAACACCGTTGGCCTCCCTATTAGGGCAGCGCGGTGCACAAAACACCCCGCATTAGCAGGGTCCAGGGAAGGGTGGCACCCCAAGAGGTGTGATGTACACAGTCTATCCTAATGCAAGAATTAGTGGTTACTTCCACCGCTCGAACCCATAACCTATAGGTCACACGAAAACAATTTTACTGTTGCTTCAAGTTTCCCTTCACAGTTGGCCTCCTACAGGCTATAGCAACGTCTTATTGGAAATCTGTCTTTTGCTATCAATTGCTTGATCTAAAGTATTTCATATCTGATTGGCCATATCATCTTGTTGTGGAGGCGAATTCAGAATTTAAATTTTATGTGTTCAACCTTTAAAAATTTTAGCGTTGAACCCGTTATATTCCTAAAGTTATGGGGTTTATACCTATTGTTTGTTGTAATTTTAACAATTTTTTACATATAAATTTATATTCCGCATTGGAAGTACTGAGTTTAGATGAACCCGGTATCATAGCTGTGCATCTGCCCCTGATTCAGTGATTTGTTGTCTCAATTAATCAGATTCGTTCACCAGAACCGTAGAGTCAGTCTCAATAATGACACACTCATTACATAATTTCGAGCACACCATTGTAGACATTTTAGAACAGCTAAACACTATGCTACTGTTTCATGGCTTTTATACTGCTTTAAATTGCTTGTCCTTGTGCCGATGGTCTACCCGAAACAGCCTCTCTACTTCCCAAGGTAAGGATAAGGTTTACGCACACACTCTATCCTCCTCATATCCCACTTTATGAGATTTCACGGGGTACGTTGTTGTTGTTGTAAACACTATGCTTACTACATATTCCAAAATAAGAGCGGTACGCCATCTTCATATTTCCATTCTGGTCCCTTTGGATTCCTCCTCCGGCAGCTTCCCTTTGATTCCCTTTACAATATTCGTCAGTGTTCAACTTGATGAAGATGAATAAATTCCAACCATCATTATGTGAATCAAGTACGTATTGAAGTGAAACAGACTCAAAAAGAGCAGAAAGGATTAAGGATTCATATTATTTCCTCGGAGTCTTAACAATAACAGGGCCTAGCTACTATGTGAAAGATTACTGATTTGTCATGAGCCTCTCCCCCTTCTTTTTAGTTTTTTTTTTTTTTTTTTTTTTTTTTTTTTTCTTCTTTTCTGATAGTTGTAATTTAGAAATGATGATGATGATGATGATGATGATCTAGCAGTGGTGTATCTAGCCTTCATGGCCTTTTCTATTCTAAACTCTAAGGGCTTGTTTGGTAGGATGTATTAGTGAAAATAATGCATGTGTTAGCTTTCGTATCACTAATCTCTTATTTGGTACACTTTTTCAACCTATGTATAACTACTTCAAGTATTAGTTGTACACCCGATTTGGTGTTATCTTATGTATAACTAATACATAGCAAACCATGGGATTAGCAATATCAAGATTATTAATGCATGGATAAGCATAATTAAAGAAAATATGCAATGCATGTTAGTTTTAATACATCACACCAAACAGTTGAAAAGAAATAATCTCGGCATAACTAATCCCTGCATTACTAATCCCAACATTACTACCAAACGACCCCTAAGGTACAATTGCCTCCTCATCTATAACATGGTAGAAGAATGGCTAGCTTCTTGTATGTAGCTATAACAGAAAATTACATAATTTCAACCAGTCTATCGAGCTTCTTTACAGTTTCAATCAAATAGAAAAAAAGATGTAGCAAGAAGCTGTCTTTCTATCCAGCTAGGAACGGTTCCACTGAACTACGACTGAAGAACAAACAATGCATTATTCATATTCAGAACTACACAAGCACTAATAAGTAAAGGAGAAGATGGGGTTAACCACTTCGTTCTTAGCAATGAAGTTGATACTCCCAGAAACTGACAGTTTTGGTAATAAATTTTGAAACTTAAAAATTGGTGAGCAATAGATAAACTAATAAAGAGGTTGTAACATGGTAACTGAAAAAAAGAAAAAAGTTCCTCGATCATACATAAGCAAACATTAAATAAGTGATTCTGGAGAGATCAAGCTTCTGTAAAAGCAAATCCATCCTCAAAGGTACGACATAATCTAAATTGTCTTCTGGATGTCCTCAATGAATACGGCCAACTGTACTGATAATCTATGCACCAAAATAGCACTTCACCGTTGGCAAACCTATATTTTGGTATGGCTTGAAAAATGCAAGGATCGTCTATAGTTAACAATGCATTCCAAGATTCCTTGACACCATAGTCTTTCAATACCCATAACTTAAAAGTATGCTTAGGAAAAGTAGAATGAACACAAAGCATTCCATCCAATACTGAAACACCAACATAGAAGTCGCCCTTCAAGCATAATACTTCCTCTGGCAACGGTATCTCTCCGTACACTTCATTTGAAATACTAAATGAAACCAGAGAATAAGTTCTTGAAACCTCAAAATGATTTCTAGACTTACCGATCCAATGAAATGCGTCGATTACAAATGCCAAAGCGGAACCCATACCAGACACCTTATTGCAAATTCCACGAGGATGTTTATCAATATTTCTCCAGGAACCACTTTTCAACGCTAGAATTTCACCAGGTACTTCGCTACTATCTTTGCCATTGCAAATTTTAAGGATCTTAAAGTCACCACTAGTTGAGTCATAACCCAATCCCAAACAAGGAACCTACCACCAGTGAAAATTCTGGATCTGGAAGTACTACTGATTCTCTTGTGGAGGGGTTCCATAGCATAATTATGGAGCATTCATTAATACTATCAATAACATGGATAATAATCAAGCCATTGCAAGAACAATAGACTGTGCTTCTAGAAATTGCAGGGGCAATCAAGTTTTTGTACTTTCTCAACCAGTTGAACCGATGATAAAGGACAGCAATACATGGAAGGTGCACCACTCTTAAGGGAACGTTCGTAAATAAGAAGTTTTTGGGAATATCGATCATTCTTGGCATGATTGAGATGCTTCATCGTAAAGTAAGGATCGGAGATTAATGTCTTCCACAATTTCGAAACACATTTGAATTGAACAAGATACCGCATGGGTAACCTGCTGAGGATCTCCACAATTATATCCTGATCGAATTGGATTCCCATGGCCTAGATAGGACAAGGAAAGTGCTTTAGTAGTTCACCAGTTGAATATATTAAATCTTTCGGGCTCTCTCTCTCTCTCTCTCTCTCACAAACACACACACACACACTCACATATATGAAAACCAAGATCAAATATTTTTAAAAAAAAACTATAGTAACTAGAGTTCAAAACAGATTTTCATTTGGTTGTGAAGACTGTCTAATGATTGAAACCATTTTTGTTCCAAAAAGAATACAACAACACCAACAACATGCCCAGTGTATTCCCACAAGTGGGGTCTGGGGAGGGTAGAGCGTACGCAGACCTTACCCATACCTCATGGAGGTAGAGAGGCTGTTTTCCAAAAACCCCCGGCTCGAGTAACACACAACAAGGCAATATGGAAGACAATACAAAAGTAAAAAGGCATAGCAAATAAGACATAGCGAATAAGAAAGAAGCGTAAAATAGCATTCCGAGCAAACTAATGTGATAACCAAAGCAGAAGAAACAACATGTAGTAGCAGCAATCTTAAGACAAAAAAACTACGAGAGTAACGCTGGTACTAGCTACCTACCAAGCATCCCCAGGAGAGCGAGACAACGCTTGACTACCGTCTAACTTTCTACCCTAATCCGCAGCCTCCACATCCTCCTACCATTCCAAATAAAGAATACTTGTGGAATTTTAACGTAGAGTTTTGGCGTTGATCTAGTGATTATGTTTTATTAGTACGTGGTACTATCATTCAGGACATCTAAGACAACGATTTCTAAACTTCCCATAAATTTTCTGATCAATGTTAGATTCCAGTAATTTCTCAGTCACAAAAACATTACTGTCATAGAGCATAACTCTCTTCTTTTGAATAAAAAGAAAAACATACAACAAACTAATAAAAAAACCAAAAGCTAGTGATAGTATCCTCATTGAATAATGCTATCTTTAATGTTAATCATAACCTGGGAAAATGTCTAACACACCAACAATTAACAAACTTAATTGGAAGTAATAACACCACATTGAAATAAGAACTCACCTGATCAATATCCATCTGCTCTACATTATTATTCGACGGCTCCACAATGCTCTTCCCTACCATTTAATTTAAAAAAAAAAAAAAAAAAAAAACATTGTGTTTGGCTAGCTCTATATATATAAATAAATATATATTTTATCTGTTATTCGTGAACTTAATAGTTTCGGTCCAAATCTTGTATTTCTCTTAAGAAGTCCATTAAATATCTACTTCCTCCGTCCCAATTTACACGAGGGTTAACCTATTTAGCGGTCAAACAGCTCTTTCTTTGACTCAATTTCAAACATAGATTCTTCGACTATTTAAAATAAAATTTACATATTTAAAAACTAAATAAAAAGTACTATAAGCATGCATAATTCATAATATATTAAAAGAATATGAGGAAATCATAGTAAAAAAAAAGAATTATTTGACTCCCTCAAATAGGTCAACCCTTATATACGAAGAGAGTACAAAGTATTAGGAGTATAATTTAAAGTTCATTAAATAAAAAGAATTAGAATCCCGAACCACAAGCTTCAAAGAGTTAACTGGTGAAATATTCGAGGTGCATAAACAAACAAAAGAAAACACATAAAGAATGATATGCCTTTGTGAATTTGATTGAAAAAATTAGTCTTTTTTGTATTTGCAATTGATTTGTTATTCTTTTGAGCTTTGAAGATATTGGTCTCTCTATTTGCTAATTTTCCCTCGTAACCTTTTGACTTCCTCTTCTTCTGTGTCATCTTTCAAAAATAAATGCAATACCATGTATAAAGTGCGTTAAATCCTATGTTAGGACTTAGGGCACTTTATTCTAATACAGGCATGCGAATCAGAATTTAATCGAGGCTAGGCTAATAAATAGTTGTTGCGGTTAAATAAGATTTTTTTTTTTTTTTTTAAATCAAAGTAGAACTGCTGGGTTACGATTGAGCATTTTCATAGGTGCATCATTATGGTCCATTTGGGCTGATATTTGTGATGGGTTAACTTAGACTAGCCCAAATTAGTCTATTTTCAAAATTATTCTAGCGCAAAATTATTAAAATTTGGGCAAATTGGGCAGGTAAAGTAAGTTTAGGCTAGTTTTGTCACCCTCAGTATAGAGTCGCCTTTGTTAGGAGCACTTTATCTAAGAGGGTCGTTTGGTACGCGGGATAAGGTGGATATTCCGGGATTAAGTTTGAGATAAAATTTATACGTTGTTGGGTTGAATGTATAAATTTATCCCTTCAACCAAAAGAGGTATAAAATTTATCCCAAACTTAGTCTTGAATATCTCATCAAGCTTGGTATTATTTTATCTCACCCTCCAGGTGGGATAAATTAGTCCAAGACTTATAATCTGAGGACTATAATCCGGAATAACTTAGTCCGCGTACCAAACGACTCCTATATGAAATTTTTCTATGTAAATTAGAATTTAGTCAAGCCCAGATGTCGGATGGAATTTCAAGAAAAAGAAATGCAAGGATATTGTTATTGCTAAGCTTCGATAATCAACCTAAACTATAGGTCTTGTTTTGAATCCTCGGTATAACAAAAATCATGTTAGAAAACATTTTCTTTAAATGACCTTACGCATGTGAATTCGGATTAGTGGCTTGCAATGCGAGTACCGGATACCCCGGATGCGAAAAAAAGAAAAGAATCAACACAATCTGCTTCTAGTCTTTTTCATCTTTTCTCCTTTTTAAAAATCTTTTCTTGTCTCTTTTACTTTTGATATTATAGGTAATATTTCTTCTTCTTTTTTTCTTTTCGCCACAGTAATTTACCATTTGCATCCTAAAAAAAGAAAAATCATTTTAACAGCAATTGAGATTCTATGTTTACTATAATAGGGAAACATAAATTGTCGATTGAGTGGCATCTAAAAACTCCTTAAAATATTAATTTTGGTTCTAGGTTTTTTGAAAATTCAAAAAACGTATATATCTTCAATAAAATCCATTATTTTAAAAAAAAAAAAAAAACTAACTAATATATTATATTAATTAAGTTTTTCATAAAGTTGTCTAAGAACTTAAACATTGTAGTAATTCTTTCTTAGTCGTCCATTCTCAAAAAATTGAGACGTTAAGATTTTAATATTATGTCTTATTTATACCTAGAGACTGTTGGATAACTTAAAGTGACATTAATGGGGAAAAAAATTGTTAAGTAAATAACTAGCATATTCGCCTACTGAATTTTCTTAAATATTGCTATATACTTATGAATCATGTCTTCTATGTCTTATGTCGCCGATTGTTGTTCTTTGTCAGTGCATTTGTCTACAATCAGCAATTATAGAGGATGATGATCTTTGTTTTACTACCTTGATCAACGTAGCTTGTTGCACTGTATTAGTCTAGGTAGAGAAGTTAAAGCAATTAACCTTTTACTTGAGAATTTATTCATGCGGTTATTCTGTGTTAGCATATTAGCCTACTGAATTTCTTACATATTGCTAGATACTTATGAATCATGTCTTCTATGTCTTATGTCGCCGATTGTTGTTCTTTGTCAGTGTATATGTCTACCGAACTTCTTATGTATTGCAAGATACTTGTGAATCATGACTTCTATGTGTTATGTTGTTTTCTGTTGAATCATGTCTTAACATATTAAGGTATCTTTTTTCCCGCCTAACAGAGGCATTAGAGTAAAGCATGAACTCATATTACATAGTATAAGTGAAGAATTTATACAAGTGTAGTTTAGGATAATATGTCAATTAGTTGAGATTTAAGCAAAAAAAAATTCCGTGCCATTTAAGCAATTCATTAGGCAAAATATTGTAGGCAAACAAAGTAGTGTTTAAAAAGTGGTTCCTGGAGAAAACTCAACTAATTGATGTAATATCTCGAAGTTTAAATTTCAATATGTAGGGTGTGGACTAGCGGTCAGTATAATGGCTAAGATCATGGGAGATCGAAGTTTAAATTTCAGTAGAACGTGGACTCACCTAATGTTTTTCGATTATCTTTGCAATGTAATTTAAAAATACAATTTAAGAAGAAAAAATATCAGCACTGCAATAGAAGTCTCTTTTATGTCGAAAACTCCACTCTTTCTTGTATGAAATGTTGTAACGTTTTAAGCGAATTTAATACCACCATCAGATCAAGTTACATAGATATTCACACCTAAATCAGGCGATTCAAAAGAAAAAAATCTCAGACACCAAAATATATTTCTTGTATATACATTTTAAAAGAGGTACCTACTAATTTTACGAACAACTTCAGTTAGAGTTCGGTAGAATCACTTTGTTGTTTAGTCGTTTTTTTTTCTTTTTCATTTACAAGTAAAAGTTTTACACGTCAGTTTGTAATAGTCGCGGCTTGAAATATTAGCCTTACCTTGAACAGATAATATTTCACTTAAGACATCGTCAGACGTCATTGAATGATCAATTAAGTACTACTCCCAGCTTTTGTCATAGTTTAACTTGATACAAACGATAATAAAAAATTGGAAAGTTAATCTTACATATGCCCTAATATATGTGTGGTTATAAAACTTTTGGTCTTAGATTAAATCATACCAGACATGTGTAGTTATAAGAGCTTCTTGTTTAATAGAAAAATATAAGAATATGTCTTTAAAAAAATATAAGAATATGTCTCTTTTTTAGAACAAACTAATAAAAAATAGTGCCAAAACAAAGGAAGTAGTTATATTTTGCTTACAAAACCCAAAACTAACCAACAAAACACTAAGCAGTTGGGGTAAGCATGTAATTAACTTAAACCTAATCTATGAATCTTCTTACCAGATGTGGTTTTCTCATCTATCGAAAAGATTACCTATCCAGCCACAAAAAGATACCATTGCACTTAATTAAGTCAGATAAGAAATGATCAATCAAGCAAGGAATTATTCCACAAGCAATAATAGATAAGAGGGGGCTTAATCAAATATTAAATAGGAGCAACATATAAACTTATCATAACAAGAGGTTGCTACATGATCTTCGGATAAAAAGAAAAGAGTGTCTCAGTCATACAACAACAACATACCCAGTGTAATCCCACAAGTGGGGTCTAGGGAGGGTAGGATATACCCCTACCTTTGTGGGGTAGAGAGATTGTTTCCTATAGACCCTCAGTTCGAAAGAACAAAGCATCATGTGTTAGCAGGAATCTAGAGAAGGGTCGCATCCCAAAGGTTGTGATGTAGACAGTCTACCCTAATGCAAGCATTAATGGCTGCTTCCACAGCTTTACCGTTGCTTCAAGGCTCCCCTTCAATCATACGCCAAGCAAATATTAAATAAGCGAATTTGGAGAGATCAAACTCTCTGTATAAACCATTCCTTGCTTACGGGTAAAACATTGCGGTAATAATCGTAATGATTCTCTGGATGTCCTATATACCACAGTACCAGGACCTCCACGACGCAGCTTCGCAGCACTTGACCAGTCGCACACATATAAATCGGTATGGCTGTATAAAAAAAAAACTAGGCATAATACATAAACAAGCCCTCAAATTTTGCCTTAGCTGGCAAGCCCTCCAACTTTGGGTGTGCACAAGTAGGCACCTCAATTGAAGGCGAGCTTGCGAAATTCAGTGATGGTGAATTCACGAGTAGAGGAAGGAGGGTAGGATTCACAGATGAAATAGTTTAGGAAAATGCATTCCTTACTCTTATAAGGAGTAAGGTCATCACATGAAAAACAAAGATTGCATTGGAATTGGAGGTCTGACATATGAATTTTAGGGTATTTTCAAAATTTTAGGGTAAATGTATATTTGGGTGCAAAGAAGTTTGTGCTTCATCATGCTTCGTGTCTTATACCGGAAATGAGTTTAAAACATCCCTGAGCTGCCACAAGGCATATCAAGCGGGTTCAGTCTCTTCTACGCACGTGAGAGCGTAAAAAACATGCCACTTAAGCAGCCAAAACGACAAAAAACCCCATTTATTTTACATTTCTCTTTATTTTTAATCCCAAAAGCTAAAAAGACCCTTTCTTCTTTATTTAAATGTTCCTCCACCAAAACACACCCCAAGTTCAACTCAAAATTTTTCTTGACCTTCTTGTCTAATTGCTAAAGTTCTTAGTTATATTTGGAGGTTTCTCTCTCAATTATCTTCATAAGTACTAAAGTTTAAGATAGAAGGAAAAAATAGGTGGGTATTGAAGTTACTATCCAAAAAAGACAGCCTAATTGAAAAGGGAGGTAAATGCGCCTGAGAGCTAATTAAAACTCCAATTTTTTACAAGTGATACAGTTGAGAAGAAAAAAAAATCGAGTTGGGTATTTGAAGAAGACAAATATAATGGCTAATTACTTCACGAACTTGAACCCATCCACACTTAATAAACCCAAGAACCAATAAAATACGACCCTTACAATCAATGTTTATCGAGATTTCTTGGCTAAAACACTAAGAATTCTACGAAAACCAGAGGAGACGGTTTTGCAATTTGAGAGAGTTCTATGAGAGAAGAAGATTTCTAGAGGGTTTTAACGGGTTGGGTGATTTATTTGATTAGGTGGGTTATTGGGTCGGACGTATTAATATGTTAGTCTTTTTCCTTTATTTATTATTTGGCTTTTAAATTATCCACGTGGAGGACACATCAGCTAAAAATTCCTGGACCGCGAGCGACTACACTCACTAAGGTGTATGAGCTCGGGGTGTATTAAAATCCACTCAGCATCGGTAATATTCGGATATATTTTCTGGTTTAATTATTATTAAATAATAAATGTAAGTTGTTTAGGCGGAGATGAATGCCTTTTTTTTTTTTTTAACAAAAGGTGGAGACTGAATTTCACTTTAGTTAAAAGTTGGATGCTTATACCTTTTCTCAATTTTAAAATTGTGTGCAAAATAAAGTTTCATGCTTTTTTTTATTTTACTGAGTATTCATTTTGATATTCGGAATAATTTGAATTCGCATTCCAGAAAGCTCATTTAAGGTAAAAACCTTCCTACTTAAAATCATTTCCATACTATAACTCAGATTCAAAACCTATAAACAAATGCTATCTAATATTTATGCACTACACATCCTTATTCTTCAACAAATATAAGTTTAAGTGGACGAGGAATGTCACTTTAATTAAAGTTGGATACTTATTCTTTCTTAACTGTTTTTAGTTGCGTTACAAGATAAATATTCATTTAAAGTTGGATGCTTATTCTTTCTTTAACTATTTTTGGTTGCGTTACAAGATAGATATTCATTTTATTTTGATTTCCTATTCTGTTTGAGTATTCATCTTGGAATCCTAATTAATTCGAGTTCACACTCTGTAAAGATTAATTAAAGAAAAAAAAACTCCCTATAAAAATCTTTTACATACCAGAAACATGAATTCGAAACCTAGAGATTCTATCCGTCCCACAATTCTTAAAACATAAATTTCAAACTTTCAAGCAAATAACTAACAAAAGTTGTCGAACAATTAAAAAAGCTGCCTATTTCAACTATTTTTATTATTTTTTTCGAACTGCTTTGAAATACTTTTACTAGCGTAGAGGTGTCAAATGGTCAGATTGAGCTGGTCAAAATAGCCTGAGTTAATAAACAATTTTTTGCGTGGATTGTCCTTCAAAGGCATTGGTCTTTAATTTTTGCCCCTCAAATTGCTGGTCTTTAATTTTGCCCTTTGCTTAAAAAGGTGGCCGAAATACCCGAGGTTCTGGGTTCGAACCACTGCTCAGTCAAAAAAAAAAAATTCGCAAGACAAGACTTTGCAAAAAGTCTGCCTTATGCGGCAGAGCTTGCCTTAAGGCAAAACTAAAGTATACATTATGCGGCAGACGTCACCTTAAGGCATTACTAAAAGTCTGCATTCGCGAAGCCTCTCCCTGCGAATTTTAATTTTTATGACAAAACCGGGGTTCGAACCCAGAACCTAGAGGTATTTTAGGCGAAGGACAAAAATTAAAGACCAGCAATTAGAGGGGCAAAAATTAAAGACCACTCCCAAAGAAGGGAATCGTGCAAATTGCTAGTTAATAAATAAGCGGGTTATTGTCCGTCTAAAAGTTATTTGGATTGAAATGGGTTGAGCCGAAATGAGCTAAAATGCGGGTCATAACCCAACCCGCCTAAACTTAAACGAGTCGGACGGTTTATGTTTTCATGAACTAATTTTGACACCTCTGGCCAAACATCTATCCGAAACAACCTCTCCACCTTCTCAAACCTCACTTATTATATTACATTGGGTATGTTGTTGTTATCCATTTTAACTATTTCACTATTTTATCCTTATTTCTTCTTCCCCACTTCTCCTATTTTTACCTAGAAATTAATATTTTCTTTACGGCGGTGCAAATAGCTAACCGAACACTTTTTTTCGAATACCATTCTTTTTTGACACTGACTAGATAGAAAATGAGTCGTATAAACTGTCATATCATATAAAGTGGGACCTAAGGGAGACTAAGTAGCCATTTTAATACTAATTTTATTGAGCCACCCTTAGCTGACCCAACTAATTTTTCTTTTTGTTACTTTCTTCTTCAGTCACTCTACCACTCTTAAACCCTAGCATTCCAAAACGCCTCTCTTCTCACACACAACAATGGAAGATGTATGTGAAGGCAAAGATTTCTCATTCCCAAATCAAGAAGAAACAATCCTTAAATGGTGGGAACAAGTTAAAGCCTTCGAAACACAGCTCAAAAAAACCGAAAACCAACCCGAATACATTTTCTACGATGGGCCACCATTTGCAACTGGTTTACCACATTATGGCCATATATTAGCTGGTACAATTAAAGATATTGTGACCCGATATCAATCAATGACGGGTCATCATGTGACCCGAAGATTTGGTTGGGATTGTCATGGATTACCAGTTGAACATGAGATTGATGAGAAACTTGGGATTAAGACTAAACAACAAGTGTTTGATATGGGTATTGATAAGTATAATGAGGAATGTAGAGCTATTGTTACTAGGTATGTTGGTGAATGGGAAAAGACTGTTGTGAGAATGGGGAGATGGATTGATTTTAAGAATGGGTATAAAACTATGGATTTGGGGTTTATGGAAAGTGTTTGGTGGGTTTTTGCTCAGTTGTTTCAAAAAGGTCTTGTTTATAGAGGATTCAAGGTTTGTCCCTTTTTTTCTTACACCTTGTTTGGATGGTTATTAGTCATCGTTTCGTAATATATCGTATTATATTGTACTGTGTTGTGTTGTATTGTATCGTACTGTATTGTTTTGATGAATATATCGTTTGGATAGATTTGCATCGTTTTTCGCTGTTACCTCATGTCACACATCAGCAATTTGAAGGATAAAAGTACAAGAAAAGTAGGGTACAGGGTAGAGCTACTATAAAAAGATAGCGTAAAGAATAAGTAAATACAAAATGAGAAAAAGAAATAAGTTAATGACGGGTCATCATGTGACTCGAAGATTCGAGTGGGATTGTCATGGATTACCAGTTGAACATGAGATTGATAAGAAACTTGAGATTAAGACGACACAACAAGTAATTGATAAGTATAATGAGGAATGTAGAGCTATTGTTACTAGGTATACTGTTGTGAGAATGGGGAGATGGATTGATTTTAAAAATGGGTATAAAACTATGGATTTGGGGTTTATGGAAAGTGTTTGGTGGGTTTTTGCTCAGTTGTTTCAAAAGGATCTTGTTTATAGAGGCTTCAAGGTTTGTCCCTTTTTTGTCTTACGCCTTGTTTGGATGGTTATTAGGCATCGCTTCGTAATATATCGTATTATATTGTACCGTGTTGTATTGTATTTGCATCGTATTGTTTTGATGAATATATCGTTTGGATAGATTTGCGTCGTTTTTTGCCGTTACATAATGTCACACATAAGCAATTTGAAGGATGAAAGTACAAGAAAAGTATGGTACAGGGTAGAGCTACTATAAAAAGATAGGGTAAAGAATGAGTAAATACAAAATGAGAAAAAGAAATAAGGTAATGACAGGTCATCACGTGACCCGAAGATCTGGGTGGGGATTGTCATAGCGGATTACCCGTTGAATACGAGATTGATGAGAAACTTGAGGATTAAAACTAAACAACAAGTGTTTGATATGGGTATTGATAAGTATAATGAGGAATGTAGGGCTCTTGTGACTAGGTATGTTGGTGAATGGGAAAAAACTGTTGTGAGAATGGGGAGATGGATTGATTTTAAAAATGGGTTTAAAAGTATGGATTTGGGGTTTATGGAAAGTGTTTGGTGGGTTTTTGCTCAGTTGTTTCAAAAAGGTCTTGTTTATAGAGGCTTCAAGGTTTGTCCCTTTTTTGTCTTACGCCTTGTTTGGATGGTTATTAGGCATCGTTTCGTAATATATCGTATTATATTGTACTGTGTTGTATTGTATCGTATTGTATTGTTTTGATGAATATATCGTTTGGATAGATTTGCATCGTTTTTCGCCGTTACATAATGTCACACATAAGCAATTTGAAGGATGAAAGTACAAGAAAAGTAGGGTACAGGGTAGAGCTACTATAAAAAGATAGGGTAAAGAATGAGTAAATACAAAATGAGAAAAAGAAATAAGATAATGACGGGTCATCATGTAACTCGAAGATTTGGTTGGGATTGTCATGGGTTACCTGTTGAACATGAGATTGATGAGAAACTTGAGATTAAGACTAAACAACAAGTGATTGATAAGTATAATGAAGCTTGTAGAGCTATTGTGACAAGGTATGTTAGTGAATGGGAAAAGACTTGTGAGAATGGGGCGATGGATTGATTATAAAAATGGGTATAAAACTATGGATTTGGGGTTTATGGAAAGTGTTTGGTGGGTTTTTGCTCAGTTGTTTCAAAAAGGTCTTGTTTATAGAGGCTTCAAGGTTTGTCATTTTTTCTTGTACTTTGTTTGGATGGTTGTTACATATTGTTTCATAATGTGTCGTATTGTATCGTACTGTATTGTTTTGATGAATATAACGTTTGGATCGATTGTATCGATTTTTGCCGTTACATGATGTCACACATCTACAATTTGAAGGATAAACCTACTTATAGAGCAGAGCTACGATAAAAAGGTAGGGTAAAGGATAAAATAGGATTATTAGATATTAGCGGGTACAATCAAACATTATTAGGCATTGTTTTAATAATATATCGTAGTATATTGTATTGTGTTGTATTTTCTCGTACTGTATTGTTTTGATGAATATAATGTTTGGATATATTGTATGGTTTTTTTGCCATTATATAATGCCACACATTAGCAATTTTGAAGGATAAACCTACAAGAAAAGTAGGGTGCGGCGTAGAGCTACTATAAAAAGATACGGTAAAGAATAAGTAAAGACAAAATGAGAAAAAGATATAAGGTAATGACGGGTCATCATGTGGCTCGAAGATTCGAGTGGGATTGTCATGGATTACCAGTTGAACATGAGATTGATGAGAAACTTGAGATTAAGACTACACAACAAGTAATTGATATGGGGATTGATAAGTATAATGAGGAATGTAGAGCTATTGTTACTAGGTATACTGTTGTGAGAATGGGGAGATGGATTGATTTTAAAAATGGGTATAAAACGATGGATTTGGGGTTTATGGAAAGTGTTTGGTGGGCTTTTGCTCAGTTGTTTCAAAAGGATCTTGTTTATAGAGGCTTCAAGGTTTGTCCCTTTTTTTTCTTACACCTTGTTTGGATGGTTATTAGGCGTCGTTTCGTAATATATGGTATTATATTGCACTGTGTTGTATTGTATCGTACTGTATTGTTTTGATGAATATATCGTTTGGATAGATTTGCATCGTTTTTTGCCGTTACGTAATGTCACACATCAGCAGTTTGAAGGATAAAAGTAGAAGAAAAGTAGGGTGCAGGGCTATAAAAAGATAGGGTAAAGAATAAGTAAATACAAAATGAGAAAAAGAAATAAGATAATGACGGGTCATCACGTGACCCGAAGATTTGGGTGGGGATTGTCATGGATTACCTGTTGAACATGAGATTGATGAGAAACTTGAGGATTAAAACTAAACAACAAGTGTTTGATATGGGTATTGATAAGTATAATGAGGAATGTAGGGCTACTGTGACTAGGTATGTTGGTGAATGGGAAAAAACTGTGGTGAGAATGGGGAGATGGATTGATTTCAAGAATGGGTATAAAAGTATGGATTTGGGGTTTATGGAAAGTGTTTGGTGGGTTTTTGCTCAGTTGTTTCAAAAAGGTCTTGTTTATAGAGGCTTCAAGGTTTGTCATTTTTTCTTATTCTTGAACTTGTCCCGTCTTTCTACAATCTTAATGTGTATTTGCTTGAATTATGCTATAAATATTCATCAAAGAGCTTATTTTCTTATAATTGAACAAAAGTGAGTCTAAATGGTATAAACAAAAGTGAGTCTAAATGGGTACACTTAGTCCTGCAGCATTCCTAGTCTTTGCTTAGGGATCGTTCCTGCGCATCTCCTTACAGTAGTTTTAGAAAAAAACAGTTCATTGAGTATTTAACTATGTGGCTCGGACTCTTCACTTTCGGTGCCGTACCTATGTCGACACGAGAGGGGTGTGGGATCCGTACCGATCTGGGGAAACCAGTTTTGGGTACTTTGACCAAAATTGAGGGAGAAATTCTGGACAGATTTAATGATTTATGTAATCAAAACAAAAGCTATGGTGAAATAGAAGAAAATGGAATAACTTGTATATGGAAATTTCTGTCACTCCTTTTCCATTCTCCTCTTGATCAATATTTTCTCCTCAAGTTTTCCACATAATGTCTCATACATTAGGTTTTATAACTCTACTTTAGAGTTTTGAATTATTTCTTGCCGAATCCCCGCACCCCTATCCGTACCTGAATCCGTACCCACGAACCTTAAAGTTTATATCATGACGAGTCCGACCTCTAGATCCATACCCGTATCTGACACCGCACCCGAGTCCGAGCAGCATAGGTATTATATGGCTATCAGCACAGCTTTTGTGCTCAAAAAAGGTTACTCAATTAATCCACCTGTCAGCTTGTTTAAACTTGTATGCGTTTTTCCACCATGATTGGAGCAGCTGGGCTCAGATCAGTGTATTTGGGTTTGGAAGAAACAATAGTGTAGTTGTTTAAGAAAGGTCTTGTTTATAAGGTTTTCAAGATTTGTCCTTTTCCTTTTTTGCTTGATGTAGTATAATTCAAGCTGATGCTTAATTAGGAAATAGTATGTTTTTTTTTGTAATTGGAAAAAACATTTCATTGAGCATTATAGGGCTATCAGCACAACCTTTGTGCTGAAAAATGGTTACCTCAATTAATCCACATGTCAGCGTGCTTAAACGCATATAGGTGCTGGATATATTTGTCCACCATGATTGGAGCAGATGGGCTCAGATCAGTGTAGTTGGGTTTGAAGGTAACAGTAGTGTAGCTGGGTGAAAGAAACAGTACTGTAGTTGTTTCAGAAGGGCCATTATAAGAGTTTCAAGATTTGTCCTTCTTCTTGCTTGAACTTGTAGTATAGTTCAATATGATGCTTGATTAGAAATTAATATGCTTATTATTTTGTTTTAAAAAATGTTCATTGAGTATTATATGGCTATCAGCACAGCGTTTTTGCGGAGAAAAAGGTTATCACTGTAGTTGGGTTTGAAAGAAACAATAGTTTAGCTGGGTTAAAGAAACAGTAGTGTAGTTGTTTCAGAATGGTCTTGTTTATAAAGGTTTCAAGGTTTGTCCTTTTTTCTTATTCTTGAACTTGTTATATAATCCAAGCTAATGCTTAATTATATAGTAGTATGACTTCTAGTTTGTTTCAAAAAATAGTTGATTGAGTATTATATGGCTATCAGCACAGCCTTTCTGCTGAAAAAAAAAGGTTATCTCAATTAATCCACCAGCCAGCATGCTTCGTATGTGTGCCGGATAAATATGTCCAAATGATTGGAGAAGATAGGCTCAGATTAATGTAGCTGGGTGAAAGAAACAGTAGTACAGTTATTATTTCAGAAGAGTCTTGTTTATAAGGGTTTCAAGGTTTATCCTTTTTCTTCTTTCTTTAACCTGTAGTATAATTCAATATGATGATTGATTAGAAAGTAGTATGCTTTTTAGAAAATTCTTAAAGAAAACGATTCATTGAGTATTATATGGCTATCAGCACAGCCTTTGTGCTGAAAACATATAATACTATAACCTTTCTAACGAAAAAGGTTACCTCAATTAATCCTTCAGCCAGCATGCTTAAGCTCATACGGGTGCCGGATACAGTAGTGTAGTTGGGTTTGAAAGAAACAGTAGTGCAATTCAGGATGAGGCTTGATCTATTATCTCTTTTTTTTTTTTTTTTTTTTTTTTTCTTTTAAATTTTTTTTTTTAAACAAGAAAATCTAAAAGAGCAATCTTTTGAGTAATATATGGCTGTCAGCATAGCCGCTGTGCCAAAAAATTGTAATACTGACAATTGAGTATCCGGATTTGAGGAAAACGTCCTTTTCCGCTCTGGCGTCCGCCTGTCCGGGCTTGTTTGTGCTACCTCGATCAATCCACCAGCCAGCATGCTTAAATTCATACGGGCATCAGATGAATTTTGCCACCAAGATCGGAGCAGATGGGCTCAACAGTGTGTCAGCGTGGTTGGATTTAAAAGAAACTTGACTCTTTTCCTGATTTTTGTTTTTGCAGGTTATGCCTTATAGTACTGGTTTGAAGACTCCATTATCCAATTTTGAAGCTAATTCAAATTACAAGGTCCGTAATCAGAATCATTTAGCAGTGCACAAAACGCAATTTTTCTCCTTGTTCTAGTGACGTTTCAGCAAGAAGTTAAAAAAGTTATTTTCCTTTTTTGGGGTCTGATGCAGGAAGTAAGTGACCCTGAAATCATGGCTTCCTTCCCTATAGTTGATGATCCTGAGGGTGCATCCTTTGTTGCTTGGACAACAACTCCTTGGACCCTTCCAAGTAATCTTGCTCTTTGTGTCAACGCCAATTTTGTATACGTCAAGGTTAGTCCTTAGTAAAACTTCTGGTTTGAAATTTGAGTGAATTGTTGCTTTGATTGGATTACAATACTTTCGGAGTCTGAAGGGCTTGTTGTTACTTTAACTTATTAGTGCTTCCAATGCGGTTAGTTTTGTTGTTATAAAGTCAAAGGTCTTCAGTTTTTGTTAACCGGCTATGTTGTTGGATTTAACTTATTTGTGGGATTTAACTGGGTATGTTGTTGTTGTTGTTGTTCCTGCTCTGCTACATTTAATCAGTTGTATATGTAAGAACAGTCATTTAATTGGATGGAAATATTTACTTTAATCTAAGCTTGTTAATGTTGATTTGATAAAACGATCAGGTTCGCAATAAATTCAACGGGAAGATTTATGTGGTGGCAGAATCTCGATTGGCCGAGCTACCAGTTGAGAAGGCGAAAAAGGTCACCCCAGATGGACCTGCTGCTGCCGCTCAAGTTCCAAATTCTAAGACAAAGCCTTCTGGTGGTAAATCACAGAATGTGGAAACTTATGAGGTGGTGGATAAATTCCCTGGGTCGTCCCTTGTGGGGAAGAAGTGAGCTATTTTTCTTCTTGAACTTTGTCAACTGATATGCTGCACAAAGTTTTGTTCTTGTTGTCCGAAATATGGTATCTAGTATCTTGAACGCAAGTTGATGAAAGTGATCCTTTCATCTTTATGTTCTAATGTGAGGTTCACTTGATTTACGTGTCTTCTTCTGCCTTGTATGCTGATTCATATTTGACCGACTCATTGCTGCACATTGCAAATAGAAGCCGTTCATTGGTAATTGTTTTAGTTTCTTTTGTTTTGTTTTCATGAACATGCTTAATGACTTTACCAGATATGACTTCAATTATTGGACTTCAATTATTCGAACAAGCCCCCTGAAAGGTCAATCTTTGATGCTTGCCAACACGTTGAATTTTGACTCTATGGATGTATTTGCTTCTTATCATTTGAGTAAGAATGTAACCTAGCAGGTGTGACTTCACACCTCTCTGCCTCCTCTTATAGAGAGTCTTCTATGGGTATGATCCCAAGTTTTTTCTTTTGTTTTTTTGCTTGTAATGTTGGAAATGCCTAATTAGGAAATAGCCTTAACCTAAAGAATGAAAACAAAAGAAATATCTGAAGAGAGCAGATTGTCAGAAACAACAAATGTCGTCAAATGAAGCGTTTATTTTTTCTTTTACATGAAGAAAGGATAATCAATTGCTTTGATTAAGAATTGAACTCAATTGTCAAATGAAGTGGTTTTAGGCATATTAGAATGTGTGGTGTCAGGTGTGTGTCTGATATCTGATTTTAGGATCCTGTTCATCAGTTATTGTTCGATGTTCCCTTTTTCTGCCCTTCTTTTTGGAATAAATGGAGAATCTTGGAAGCTGATTAGTATTATAGTGGTAACCTGTTTCTTAGAAGATGCAAAATGGCATGCTTGCCCCCTCCCACTGGGACCCCCGCAACCATCTCTCTATTTTGGTGGTTGGATGGGTCTGATGGTGGTTGATTGATTGGTGGTTAGTTGGTCTGCTAAGTATAAACTTTGGGGAATGGCAGATTTCACTTAATTTAAGCTAGAAAGGTAGAGGCAAGAAAGCAGAAAAGATAGCAGCAGTGGAAGTGCTTATAGACGTTGCATGTATCCTAGTACACCCGAAGGTTCTCTTTAGCCTTCTTGGACCGAAGTGCTGGTCTTTATGTGATTTGAACCATATAGCTGTGAAAATTTTGGATATTCTGTTTTACCTTGGGACTCTTATCTTGACCCAGTGTGCTCTTTTGTATTTTGAGCACCAACATTGTCTATCATGTGGCCATTTGGTTGTATGGTGATTTATTCCTTCCTGCAATTAAGGTTTTTCCTTCTTTCTTTTGCATGAGACACTATTAATTTGGTCAGTGGTGAACGTAACTTTTAGTGCCAGTACTGACTTTCAAGGTTAACTTATAGATATCTTATCAAGAAAGCTTGACATATAGATATTCAATGCAGGTATATTCCACTATTTGATTACTTCAAGGATTATTCCGACTCAGCATTTAGAGTCGTCGCAGATGATTATGTGACTTCTGATAGTGGTACTGGAATTGTTCATTGCGCTCCTGCCTTTGGTGAGGACGATTATCGTGTTTGTATTGAAAACCGCATTATCAATAAGGTTTGAAAACTATGAAACTTCAAAGTATCTTTGCAATCAATCCTATCCTCCTGTAATAGAAAACATGTTTCATTGTCTGTATCTGTATATGTGCTCTGGAACTTATATGCTTTGTTATTAGCTTTTTGCTGTGTACTACGTTCCTACAAGTGTTAGGACCTGCACGAGTTTATCACTGATTCACGTCTACTTTCCTATGCAATATCTGACTTGTCATCACCTTTTCTTCCTGGGAGAATTTACTGGAATAACGTCTCGGGGGCTTGTGAAAATATTAGAGCTCATTGTGCTTGTTCACTTCGACCTTTTGGTGCTCTCTCTTCTCGTACCCCTTTCCATAACCACTTAGTATCTAGATTTTCATGGTTTTCTTGCTGATGGAAGTACATTTTGGAATTTTTCTTTTTCTTTCTTTGCAAATGAAGTGTCATATTTTGTAACTGCTAGCCATTTTCCCAAATGTCTGGCTAAATCAGGATTTATTTATTTGTTGTTTTTATGATATTGTTACCTTGAGTTCTTTCGAGAATTATTACATTAGAAGTTTGCCATTTTAATACTCCAACTAAATTGACTGTTTTGGTTTTGCTTTCTGTAGGGGGAGAGCCTGATTGTGGCAGTAGATGAAAATGGCTGCTTTACTGATAGAATTACTGACTTCAGAAATAAATATGTTAAGGAGGCAGATAATGATATCACTCAAGCAGTGAAGGCAAGAGACTCTAGTACTTTCTATTTTTTGGTACTATAATGTACACACCTTTAATTGTTACAAAAACTGGGGTGAGATTATAACAATAATTCTGAATAGAATCGGCTGAAAATGCCCATCAAAGAGAATATGGTTTACCATAAACCTTGTAGGTAGCTTGTCGTTAATCTGAGTGAGAAATTGTGTTTGTTTATGGTTTTTTTTATATATGTATGGTTGTTTATTTAGTTATGGTCAACATCCATGCTTAAGATACTTTTGTTCGTTCAGGATAAAGGAAGGCTTGTCAAATCTGGAAAATTTATGCATTCTTACCCTTTCTGCTGGAGATCTGACACACCTCTGATTTACAGAGCAGTTCCTAGCTGGTAACATACTTCAGATCATTCCATGCATCACTCACTGTTTCTATCGTTTATTTTTCTGTTGTGTTATGATGCAATATTTATCTAGTCTTCTGAGATTATGACTTTTCTGTTGTGTTATGATGCAGTATTGTAGAACCGTAACCTGGATTTTAGCCGAATAAAATAGAAATGCATCCTTTTTTCATTAGATTATGATCCATATACAAACCCATGTCCAAAAGTTGTTGAGTACCTTCCTCTTATAGCGGTATTATTGTTAGTAATCTTTTATTTATAAATCTCCTTTTATAGAACATCATCCAAAATTTTTATCAGGTGCACAGTTCCTTTTCAACTGTAATGTAGGATATCCTAGAAGGTCTGCCTATTCTTCATGAGTAAAAGTTCTCTATTATAATGTTTTGACCGCCATTGAATGTTGGTGGTAGCAGCTCGCCTTCTCCTATAAGTTGATTGTGGTAGCTTATCCGAACTTTAGTCCTTGGAGAAGTACTGAACCATCCTACATCTGCTCAGGAGGTTACCATTAAGGAAAAAGGTAACATAACTGAATTGGTTTTCCTTCTACTTATCAAAAAAAAAAAAAAAAAAGAACAATTCAGTTATGCTAAAAAATCCAAGCATAATTTTCACACGTTGAGAATAAAGCTGGTAGTCGTGTTTAGCAGTTACTTGCATCTAGAGTTTTTTAAGCTACGTCATAATGAATCGATATTTATAAACCATAGGTTTTAACTGTGTTTAATTTTGTATAAAGAGGCGAATTGATCTGGTAACCAGGGGTCAATTATGGTGCTTCATAGGGTAGTAAAAGAGGGAAATATCACTTTCAAACTTCGCCTTTTAGATGGAAAAGAGGATGTTGTAATGAAAAATACATAGTTTTTCATATTGCGATCGTTCTGCTTGCAATGCAAGTGAGAGAACAGGGGAAGTTACTTTTTTAGATTATTGGAAGGATCATCAGACAAAAGACGGATAGCCTAGCGTAAATGGATTTCCAACTCGAATGCTAAGGCTGGATGTTTCCGTCACCGAGGGAGCAAGTTGGAAAAGAGTCACTGGTCAGCCCCTGGAGTGTTTACCATATATATGATAAAATAGACTGGAAGGACCATCACGGTTCAAGCACCTAAATCATGCTCTCCCATCTATATATTATATTGAGCTCTCTTGTCAGTTTTGTGTATTTCTGAATTCTTTTTAATGTCTTTCCTCTTTCTTGAATTGCTGGCTTGCTTTTCCATGATTTTCTGGGTTGCCTTTCTAGTTTCATGGCAATTGAAGTTCATTAATTTTACTAGCAACTGACATTGCATATTGAACTTTGATAAGTATTTTCTTTTAATGTTCTTTTTGCTTTTTATAATGCTTATTTTCTCTTTTTGATGACCAATAATATTTATCTTCTCTTATGCTGTCATGCATCTATTGACCTCTGTATTAATGTTTTTTTGGGGTCGTATTGTTGGTTTATGTATGCCCAGGTTTATCATGGTGGAAAAGATTAAGGATCAATTGCTAGAGAACAATAAGCAAACTTACTGGGTTCCTGATTTTGTGAAGGTTACTATTTTCTTTCAGCGTTTATCTTTTTTTGTAGGCTCATAATTGATAAAGTATTATGTTCACTTGAAATTTGTTTTGCTGATTTGCTCTGTTACACTGGTTTGTGTTGGTTCCACTCCATGTATTGTCAGACATTATTCATTGTTTACTCCTTTTTGGTCTCCCTGTTTTTAATTTGTTTTAGGTGTTACTGGTGTTTACTACAAAATACTTACTGATTAAAGCTCCTCACCGAACAATCTTCATATGAAATTAGACCTTTAGGGATATACACATGTTTCGTAAGTAGTGATATATCAGAAAAATCAATTTTACAAAAGGGGAGTTGGGGATAAAGGAAGGCAGATTGGGCTAGTGCCCTAATAGGAACACCCAATGCATGCTTTACTTGGATTGTTGTCTAGTACATCCTAGAATTTTTTTGTTCTAGCATCTTGGATTTGGTGGCTTGTTTATTGTTCTTTTGGTGTATATGCCATTCTGCCTAGATATTTAAATTAGTTCTGTAGATTTTTCTTGAATTTAATTCAAATTTTAACACAGAAGTTTTCCTGGGCTTATGCTCTGTGGCACTGTCGGTAAAGCATTTCTTACCGCACCTCCACATTTTAAATACAGAGTATAAATTTTTAAATGCCGAATTCTGTGGTCCAACGTGATGCAGTACTAGACTGGTGAGCCTGTTATTTTGTCAGTAATATTCTACTTTAGTAGAGATATTTGCTATCGTCCACTTTTGTTGAAGCTAAGTTACTTTTCCGGTTTGAGTTCTGTGACTTAGGTTTCATGTACTTCTATTGAAGCTTTGCAGAATATGAATGCTAACTGACTATCGTTTTCATCAACAGATCATGATTGTTGGAGTTTTATAAATTGTCTTTACAGAACCCAATAATTCATCCTAATCTTCATTTTATTTTGTGTTCTTTATTACAGGAAAAACGCTTCCACAATTGGTTAGAAAATGCAAGAGACTGGGCTGTTAGCCGAAGTAGGTTCTGGGGTACTCCTCTTCCTGTGTGGGTTAGTGAGGATGGTGAGGAGATAGTTGTTATGGACTCCATTGACAAACTGGAAAAGCTCTCTGGTGCTAAGGTTTTTCCTTCGTCCCGACATTGTAATACCTGTTTTACTTTCACCATTCTATGTTGATGACCGTCTTATACTTCTCTATCTTTTTTTGTGAAGTAGCCTCTTATTGAAATTTACTTCCTTTAAGGGAAATAAAAAAGAAATTTACTGCTTATTTGATATTTTTCATAAGCTCTTGCATGTGACTCAGTTTTGTTTTAAGTTGAATTTTTCTTTTGAGTTTCCAGCTTTCTTCATTTGTAGTACATCTGAGTAAATTTTACATTGGTCTTTCCAGGTTTTTTTATTTAAAATAATTTTATGTTTGCTGGTTTTCTGCATGTTTCTTACGCTTTCTCTATTTTTTGCTATGCCTTGTTTACTTCTGTATTGTCTTTTTCAAACTGCCTTGTTATGTGTTACTGGAGCCGAGGGTCTTTCGGAAACAGCCTCTATCTCCACAAGGTAGGGGTAAGGTCTGCCTACACTCTACCCTCCCCCAACCCCACCTGTGGGAATACACTGGGTATGTTGTTGTTGGTTTTCTGCATGTTTTATAAGACATTATGGTGCATCAACTCCTGGCAAGTAGTGTAAAATAGACCTACAATGTCCAAAAAATTTTTTCTCTCTCCCTTCCTCTCTTCCAGTTTCCGACGTGCTATTTTCCGATGCTTATCCTATTAAAGCCTAATGATGGAGCGCGGGGTCTCGTTTGTTTCAAGTGGGAAATCGTTCCATTTAATTGATATTAGCAATGAAGGTGAGCACTGGTTTTCCCTTACGGGAATCCAGCAGGAGGTTTAGGAGCAAGATTAATATCAATAAATGCAATCTACAGTGGGTAGTTGAAGCTTTGAAGCAGGCTTCACTTCAACCAGGCAATAAATGCAGAAGATGGTGCAGGAAAGCACAAAGTTACATATTCAGGGTAATACAAAACTTTAATAGCTATGGTAGATTCATCAGAATTGAAACATTCCTAGGGGACAAGAAATCTGCCATCATTATTCCAGAAGGCAGTTACAACAGAGGTTGGGGTGAAATAGCTAAGAAGATTCAAGGCTTCTTAGGAGAATTTGTTGACCCAAGATTTCTTCTTCGCACGGATGAATCCAAGTCGTACGTGGAAGCTGCAAACATCTCACAATGGCCATCTCTAAATGAGTCTCGGAAGGTAGCTGGTACAAGGGTGAAGGAATCCAAGGTAGGGAATGAGCATTTTCTGTCCAAATGCCTCATTGGAAGCTTCAATGACTCTTTCCACTTCAGCCCTAAGTCTGAGGTGATACAAAAATGGTTCCTAGGTAGATGGCAAATTTCTGCTGGAATGAAAGTTACTCCAATCTGTCATAACCAATTTCTGTTCGAACTTCCTTCAAAATCAGGCGAACAGGGTCAAGGCAGGGGAATGGTTCTGGAATGGAAGGAGACTAACATTGGAATGGTGGTCGCCGGAAACAGGAACGAAGTTAATGCCGGAGAAATCAAAAGAAAGATGGATTAGAGCAGTCGGAATCCCCATACATGAATGGACTATAGAAACGTTCAAATTTATTGGGGATAAATGCGGTGGTTTCGTCGGAATAGATGAAGATACAAAACATAGGGTTCACTTCTACGGGCTCGTATTTGTGTTGTAAACAACAATAGAGATCCCAAGAATATTGACTTGATTTGTGACGACTGGAGCTTGACGTTAATATTTTGGAGGATGCGCACACAAAAATAAGACCAGCTGACAAATCTTTGGTGGCCGGAACTCTAAAAGCGCCGGAAGTTGCTGAAATGTCAAAGCAAATAAAGGAGCCAGTGGAGCACATTGCTAGCCTGCCAACTTGCGGCTTTAATTTGAAAAATGGTCCATCGCTTTGCACAATGGATAATAGCTTGAAGGGTCTGCCAACTTGCAACTTTAATTTGAAAAATGGTCCAATGCTTTGCACAACGGATAATAGCTTGAAGGGCAGGGGTTAGGGTCATATCAGAAGGGAGGAAATGGGCCTTCCAATTCAGAAGTAAATCTGGGCCCAATTGCTGGGAAAGAGTACTACCAGACCTACCAAAGGAGAGGCCCAAAATTTAAAAAAAAAGCCCATTCCAGCAGATCTAAGGAGACAAGACTTCTAAATAAGAAGTCTGTTTGGAGAGTAGTTGGTCACAAGCCCAACCCAAGAGCAAGACACGCAGTAATTACTCCAAGTGCTTCAACAGACCAAGGAATCCTCAGTCAACTTGACACAAACAGTAACAAGGAAAACCCTGAAGCATCTTCTTCAGAGGCAGACGATGAAGGTGATACTAAACAAAGAGTTCCCAGGTTTTTCAACAATAACGAGTTGGTTCTAGCTCCACTTGACTCAGAGACAGATTTCTCTTCTCTAGCAACCTGTGATGCACTCCCAACGACATGGTGCGAAGGTGGTCCAACTGCGCAAATGGTCGACATGCCAACACTAGTCGAGACTTCACAATGGACAAAAATCTTCATGGCTAAGGCATGCAAGGCTTTTGGGGTTAATGCAATGGGATTCGAACACGAATTACTTGACATGATTCTCAGAATGGAACAGAGGAAGAGAATTCAAATTCAACAGCAAGCCGAAAAACAAAATTGTGGGGCAAAGAGAAAAAAACAAAGGAGCAGGTGAATTAAAGAGATTGGAGTGTGGGATTAACTACGACCGGAATAAAACGGAAGGCAGTGGGAGCAGGGGCAGGCAATACAACTCAGCTTCCACATGAAGCTAAAAGTATTGAGCTGGAATGTACAGGGGATGAATGAGGGTGGGAAAAGAAGCACTATAAAAACTCTCATTCAGAAGTGGAGGGTGGATATATTATGTTTGCAAGAGACCAAAATGCAGGATTGTTCTAATAGTATAATAAAGCAAATATGGGGCAGCAGATGGGCAGATTGGGTGGAGTTAAAGCAAGCGGTACCAGGGGTGGGATTGTTATGATATGGGATAAGAGAAGATGGAACAAAATAGATTTTCACCAAGGAATCTATTCCATCTCCACTATGTGAAAGCACTCAAGAAGAATTTAGATGGTGTTTTACTGGTATATATGGGCCACATACCAATCCGGAAAGGGAAGAGATGTGGAGTGAAATTGCAGGGTAAGAGGACTGTGGGAGGGACACTGGATCTTGGGAGGTGATCTGAATGTATGCAGATTTGAAAGTGAGAGGCTGAATTGCAATAGAAGGTCAAGGGCCATGTTAGAACTGTCAGAGATGATTCAAGACCTGGATATTATTGATCTTCCTCTCCAAGGTGGCCAATACACCTGGTCAAGAGGGAGAACATATTACAAGCTTTCAGGATTGACAGATTCCTAATCTCACAAGAATGGAATGACACATTCGGAGTAGTGAAGCAAATAGCAATGCCTAGGGTGATTTCTGATCACAGGCCAATACTATTGGAGAATGGGGATTGGGATGCAACTCCTTCTTACTTCAAATTTGAGAATATGTGGCTGCAAGCTGATGGATTTATTGAAAAAATGAAGAACTGGTGGCAAAGTTATAGCTTCAATGGCAGGCCTGATTTTATACTGATGCAGAAGCTAAAAAGCCTGAAAAAGATATCACCAACTGGAACAAACTGGAGTTTGGTAAGGTGGAAACTAGAAAGTCCAAAGCTTTGGAAGATTTAACAGCTCTTGAGCAGTCCACAGAAGGAAGGCAAATGAATCCTACAGAGGCTAACCAAATGATTAATTTGAGGATAGAAATCCAACAATTGGCAAAAGCAGAGGAGATTTCATGGAGGCAGAAGTCAAGATGCCTTTGGCTTAAAGAAGAGAGATAAGAATACTAAATTCTTTCACAAGATTGCTAACTCAAACAGGAGAAGCAACTGTATGGACAGGCTTATGGTGGACAATGTCATCATAGAAGACAAGGAGCAAATAAAAAGGAGACACTGGACTTCTTTGAGAACTTGTACACAGAACATGAAGGTTGGAGACCAACTGTTAGATTTGAGAACATTAGCACCATTTCTGAAGAGGAGAAGGAAGATTTGGAACAACCTTTTGGGGAGGAAGAAATCAAAGCAGCCATTGACTCTAGTGCTCCTGACAAAGCACCTGGTCCTGATGGATATACAACGGCATTCTTTCAGAAGGCATGGGATTTCATCAAGCTGGACTTCATTGCAGCCATGAACCATTATCACCAACACTGCTGGATGGTGAGATCTTTCAATGCATCTTTCATTGCTCTAATCCCTAAAAAGAAGGGGGCAGTGGAACTCAGGGATTATAGGCCAATCAGCTTGATTGGAAGTGTTTACAAAATTATAGCAAAGGTTCTGGCAGAAAGGTTAAAGAAGGTTATGGAGAAGCTTGTTTCAAATCAACAGAATGCCTTCATCAAAGGCAGGCAAATCACTGATGCATCTTTAATTGCAAATGAAGTACTTGACTGGCAGATGAAACAAGGAGGTGCTGGTTTACTATGCAAACTGGATGTTGAAAAAGCTTTTGATAAATTGAACTGGTCCTATCTCATTTCTATCCTCAGGCAGATGGGTTTTGGTGAAAGATGGATAAAATGGATCAAGTTCAATATCTCAACGGTGAAGTATTCCATTCTCATAAATAGAAGTCCAGTTGGTTTTTTCTCACCTCAAAGAGGACTAAGGCAGGGAGATCCACTCTCACCTTTCCTCTTTATTTTAGCAATGGAGGGTTGAGTAGAATGCTTGACAAGGCCAAGCAGTTGCAATGGATCAATGGTTTTGATGTGGGAAGAGTCAATTCTGTTAACATCTCTCATTTGCTCTATGCAGATGACACTCTGATTTTCTGTGGGGCAGACAGGAATCAGGTGCTCTTTTTGAATCTGACTTTGTTTATTTTTGAAGCTCTTTCAGGCCTTCACATTAACATGCTGAAAAGTGTCATGTACCCTGTTAATGTGGTGAACAATTTGAAGGACATGGCAGAGATTCTAGGTTGCAGTACTGGATCTCTCCCAACCACCTACCTAGGTCTTCCTCTTGGGGCTAAATTCAAATCCTCTTACATTTGGAGTGGAATCATAGAAAAATTTGAGAAGAAGCTTGCATCCTGGCAAATGAATTACCTTTCAATGGGTGGTAGGCTGATCCTCATCAATAGTGTGCTTAGCAGCATTCCAACCTATTCCATGTCACTTTTTCCTATACCAAGTAAAGTTCTGGAGCAACTAGATCAAATCAGAGGGAATTTTCTTTGGTAAGGAAACAGCACTGAGCACATATTTCATCTAGTCAATTGGGATACTGTGATGTTGCCAAAACACCAAGGAGGATTAGGCATCAGGGACCTCATAAAGCACAATAAATGCTTACTAATGAAGTGGTTGTGGAGATACACACAAGAGGACCAGAGTCTATGGAAAGAAGTGGTCAGGGGCTAAACATGGATTCCAAAATCATTGGTGTACTAAACAGGTAACTAGCACACACGGAGTAGGAGTGTGGAAGAGCATAAGCAGACTTTGGGGTGAATTCTCACAGAATCATCATCTGGTTGTAGGGCATGGCCAACATGTCAAGTTTTGGAAGGACAGGTGGCTGGGAAACACCCCTCTAAAGAGTGAGTTCCCTGCCTTGTTCCAAATAGCTAGGGAGCCAGATGCAACACTACAGCAATATAGAGATGGAAATTTCTGGAATCTAACCTTCAGAAGAAACTTGCAAGACTGGGAATTAGAGGATTTGTTCACACTCTTACAAACTCTCAATGGATTCACAAGCAATGTCAATGCAACAGATCAGTTTTGGTGGGGTCACTCAGATGGGGGCAAGTTCACAGTGAAAGCAGCTTACAGGTTGGAAATGATGCAGAATGCCATCACTGTCAACTGGCCGTGGAAACTAATCTGGAAGGTCAAACTCACTCAAAGTTGTTTGCTTCAGTTGGACAGCAATATATGAAGCCTGCCTAACACAGGACAATCTGGCAAGGAGGACATTTCAGATGGTGAACAGGTGCTACATGTGTAATAGAGAATCAGAAACCCACAGCCATCTTTTCCTGCAGTGCTCAGCTGCAGCAGATCTATGGCATATGTTCCTCACCTTTTTTGGACTCAAATGGGTAATGCGAAACACTATCAGGGAAGTTTTTGAAAGCTGGAGCCAATGGAAAGTTGACAGCACCATCAAGAAGTTTTGGAAGATGATACCAGCTGCCATCTTTGGACTATATGGAATGAAAGGAATAGTAGATGTTTTGATGGACTTTCAACTAGTCAAACTATGCTCAAAGCTAAATGTCTTTTTTATTTACATAGTTGGGCCTTTTTATCCCCAATAGATTCCCCTGATAGCCTTTTAGATTTTGTTTGCTCTTTAGTTATGTACTAGAGCTGACATTCTGGTGCTCAATCTTTTGAAACTACTTTGCATCTTCTGGATGCCTTGAATAGAATCAATTACTTCATCAAAAAAAAGAAAGAGGTCTATGTATGTCATATGGAAACAAGGTATCTATAACCGGAAGGAACACAAATGAAGCAGGGAATTAAATCAAAAGAATATCTGCAAAGAGATGAACCCATCCTTCCCGAAGAATAGAGTATCTAATGCAAAAACTAACTAGCAACCTCGTCCTTTAAAAATGTTTAGTTTATATATACCTAGACCTCATAAAGTACCCGTGTTGTAGAAGACTGCTATTTTACGTTCAAACTTAAAATACGATAAAACAGCTTTGAAAGGCTTTAAGAGCTGGTAGAAAATCGTACCCTACAATGTAGAAACTTCAGTTTTTATGCACATGTTTGTGTTTCTGGTTAGTTTTCCGAGCAACATTGTTCTCTCCAGTAATCCTCTTGCTGAGTTACGTGCTGTCTTTAAGTTTTTTGGAAGAAAAGTCTCAAGTTCTATTTATATCGGGACAATTAACTTCAACGGCTTTCCTCTTGCTCAATTTGCAGGTGACGGACTTGCATCGTCACAACATTGATCACATTACCATCCCATCCAGTCGGGGGCCGGAATTTGGCGTTCTTCGACGTGTGGAGGATGTAAGACCAGTTAACTTTTCATTTAACAGTAGGCTGCTACAGCATTGATATTACATTTATCAAACAAAAGTATATCCGACAGATATATTTTCATGTTATTTGCTTTATTTTAAAGAGGCTGGATGAATTTGCTAACTAATGTTTTTTTTTCCTTATGGATTAAGTACAGGACTTCACATATTTGCCTATTGAGTTAGGAAGAAAAAATTAGTTAGGAAAACATTTTAAGAGTCCATTTAAATTTACCTTATCAAAAAAAAAAAAAAAAATCCATTTAAATTTATTGTAAGACTTTTAATGCTGATTTTGTCTGCTGAAATGTTTATTCTCATGTTAAACCTCTGGAATATTTGATATTGAATTGGATAAGATCATAAATGTTGATAGCCTTTTGCTGCCGGTATTGTCTACATTCCAACGTTGTTATATGTTCAATCTTTGAGGAATTTTAGTTGTCATTGGGTAGTGAGGAGAGCAGTAATGAATACGTACTTGAAACAAATAGTTTTCTGCCTGTTGAGGGCTGATATGTGCATTGTTCCACTTTTGTAAACCCAAAATCTATTCTTAGGAACTAATACATTAAAATGTTTTGCAAGCTGAAATTCAATTTTACTAGCTCTCAATTATTTTACCTATATAGCTGAAGTGCTTGTTTAGGCACTCCAGGACTAACGGTTCAACAAAATCTCCACATTTAACCCCGTCTCTTTTTGAACTTTTATAATGAGCTTGTACCTTCCAATCCTTTCTTTCAATTTTGTCTTCTGCTTTTTGACAGAACTATTTGTTACACTAATCCAGGTATTTGATTGCTGGTTTGAGAGTGGCTCAATGCCTTACGCTTATATCCACTATCCTTTTGACAATGTTGAACTCTTCGAGAACAATTTCCCGGGTCATTTTGTGGCAGAAGGTCTCGATCAAACTCGTGGATGGTATGTTGTGATATTCTGATTATGTTCTCTATATTCTGATATTCTGATTATGATCTCTGTGAGCTTAGTTCTTTTCATGTATTCCAAGTCAGAGGAGATCCAAAATTCAAAAAGTGGAATCTATAAGGTTCTTATGTATTGCAGGTTCTACACCCTTATGGTCCTTTCTACTGCCCTTTTTGGGAAACCTGCTTTTAGAAACCTCATTTGCAATGGTCTTGTCCTGGCTGAGGATGGGAAGAAGATGAGTAAACGATTAAAGAACTATCCTCAACCATCAGAAGTTATCAATGATTATGGAGCTGTAAGTTGCCAATCATGAGCTTCTTCATTTACTCAGTTGTTACATGAGGTGCTCAGCGCTTCTGATTGATGGGTTGTTGGCAAATGACTATAACTAATGTTTGTTGTGCAGGATGCATTGCGTTTATACCTGATAAACTCTCCCGTTGTCCGTGCTGAACCTCTGCGATTCAAGAAAGAAGGAGTTTTTGCTGTGGTAAGTGTATCCTTTATATATGCTGGCACTCCATCTCTATGATTTCAATCAGTTCTTTTAGTAGCTATTTTGAAAAAGCTTTTAGTTTTCTCCTAATTTGGAAGATGATTACATGAATGCAGGTGAAAGATGTTTTCTTGCCATGGTACAATGCATATAGGTTCCTTGTTCAGAATGCAAAGAGGCTTGAAGTTGATGGGTTTGGACCATTCATTCCTACTGACCAGAGAACTTTGCAGAGTTCTTCGAATGTCCTGGACCAATGGATAAATTCTGCAACTCAGAGCTTAGTGCATTTTGTCCGACAGGAAATGGATGCTTATAGATTGTACACGGTTAGTTTTCCAATCTTGTCGAATGCCAAATCTAACCTCATGTGCTCAACCATTTCCAGGCAGTTTACTGAACATCTATAATTATCTTGAAACTGGATTCCTACAAATGTTTGTGTTAAATCCTTGTTTTGATGTTTGAACAAGAATATCCATATGCTTTTATTTCATTGCCTAGACGTCTTTCAGATTTTTCTATGGTTAAAGCTGGAGACGCGGCAAATAGGCACACATTGTCCCTTTGTCTAAGTTTTTGGATATAAGAGATACGTGATCCGCAAGTTCACGTCTATGGTTAAAGATCGAAAAGCAGATTGGTCTTCACATGGTCTCTTTGTCGAAGTGTGTGGTTATAGGAAAAAATTATAATTTGCAAGTAGCATCCGTGCTGATTGTTTGTCTATCCTTCGTCTTGGCAGGTGGTTCCGTATCTCCTAAAATTTCTTGATAATTTAACTAATATCTATGTGCGGTTCAATCGGAAAAGACTAAAAGGCCGTACTGGTGAGGAAGACTGCAGAATTGCTCTTTCAACTCTTTACCATGTAAGCTGCCATCTCTTACTGTTATAATAGATTTTGAAGTCACGTGTTAGCATACTGTGATTGTGTAGTTTTGGGCTCTGTGTCTGATGCAATCCAAAGATTCAACTCTTGCTATTCCTTGTTTAGTTTTTTATTGCGGCCGATAGGAGTAGCATAACATAGTCTTATGGAAGAAATGTGTGATGAATGAGATTCATATGTTATGGTACTTGTTGCTTTTCATATGAATCAACTTGAATCCCACCCCCAAGTGCACGAAGTAGCTTATTTCTTTTGTTGTGCCTGCTTTAGTAATTACATCCCGCTATGAGTTGTAGTTCTTCTGCTTGTGACTTTCTAACACAGTAGGTCCTCAATTTGATAGGTGCTTCTGACTGCATGTAAAGCTATGGCACCATTAACTCCTTTTTTCACTGAGGTTCTGTACCAAAATTTGCGGAAAGCTTGTGATGGATCAGAGGAGAGCATTCACTATTGCAGCTATCCTGAAGTGGAAGGGAAGGTACATATGATTTCCTATCTTACCTTTTCTTGCTGCTCTTCAAATATGATGTGCAAAATTTTGCTATCTTCTCTGCCTTATGTTTGTTTCATGCATGTTTGAAATCATTTCAGAGGTGGGAGCGCATTGAGCAGAGTGTTAGTAGGATGATGACACTTATTGACCTTGCACGAAATATTCGTGAGCGTCACAACAAACCTCTTAAAACTCCGCTCAGGTTGAGCCTCTGCACTTTTCTCTTTCCCGAACAACAGATCAAATGGCAATAGTTCATGTTGGTTTGGTCTTCTTTCAGGGAAATGGTGGTTGTACATCCAGATTCAGAATTCCTTGATGACATCACGGGCAAACTAAGAGAGGTATGAGATAGTTTTAGCTTTTTCAGGCATTCCATTCTGAATGCCTTTAAACTGTTAATTAAATACTATTCTATTATAGTTGGTAATCTTAACGAAATGGGTAAGGCTATTTTCTTGTGTTTGTATAATGATGTTCATTTTTATTGTTGTCTCTTTTACCTTTTCTTTTCTGTATTATGTCATCTTATTAATTTTTAGTGGTTGGTTGCTCTTGTGATTGCAGTATGTGCTCGAGGAGCTAAACATTAAATCTTTGGTCCCATGCAATGACACATTGAAGTATGCTTCTTTGCGTGCAGAGCCAGATTTCAGGTGATCTAAATGTCATGTGCCAAGCTTGTCGTCATTTATTGCTCTCTGAATTAACTCGTAAACTGGTCGCCTTGCCTCAGTGTGTTAGGAAAAAGGCTGGGAAAGTCGATGGGAGTTGTTGCCAAGGAAGTTAAGGCCATGTCAACAGAAGATATTATTGCTTTTGAGAAAGCGGGAGAAATTACTATTGCTTCACACACTTTGAAGCTTACTGATATCAAGGTGAGTATATTTACTTGCTTCTTTAAATTCCTCATCTTTGTTGGTCGCTACCCGAGAAAGAGTAAAACAGTTCTGTCATGGGTTCTCTTTCATTGGCTATATTGAACTCTGGGGACAAAGGGTAGAATAGGCCAGTTGCCTGTCAGGACTGGAAATGAAGGAAAAAGTAGATGAAGAAGCAAAGGTTCCTTCAAATTTATGCTGGCCCTATTTAGTAATTGCAAGTTGAGCCCCAAAAGTGCTGTCAGTTTGTGAATATCTGTCCTTTTTTGGCTTGAAGAGGACTACATAAATTGCTGAAAAAGAAAATTAATGGGGAAAGTTGGGAGGAGAAAAGGAATTGCATGTGTAGAGAATCCTCTTGAAGTAGGAAGTTGTTTCTTGTCTTCAGAATTAGTTTGGATTATACTTTGGCAGAGAAAATGGAATTTGGAAGTACAACAGACAAGTACAAATATTAATTTGAAGCAGGAGTTTAGGTTTTGAAAAAAGATTTTATTTTACTCATCTTAATAATCAAAATTCTCGGGAAGGGTTTAATTGCTTATTATGCACCTCTTGCACTGGATCAGAATTGAACTATTATTATTATTATTATTAGTATTATTATTATTGCATTACTCAATCTTTAATGTACGTGCAGATTGTTCGGGGTTTCAAGCGTCCTGATAATAGGAAAGAGGATGAAATGGACGCGGCAGGGGACGGTGAGCATCTCCTCCTTCACAAGTTTAAGTATTTAAGTTTCATCTGATTTCTTGTAGTTTTATTTCATTCTTTGCACATACAGGTGATGTTTTAGTGATACTGGATTTGCGTACTGATGATTCACTCTTTGTGGCTGGACTGGCTCGGGAGGTATTTTCGGAACTCATTCTCAATGTGATTAATTGCAGATATCGTTGACTTTTTACTTGTGTTTTGATTGGTTACTGTTGTGCTGGGAGATTCCTGATGAATGGCTTTGATGCTGAACTCTGCTTGCAGGTTGTGAATAGGATCCAGAAACTGAGAAAGAAAGCCGCTCTTGAACCCACGGACATGGTAGAGGTCTTCTTCAAGTCTTTGGATGACGATAAAAAAGTCTCTGAGCAGATTTTGGAGTCTCAGGTATCTTTTGAGGTCCACAGTATTACTTGAAGTTTTCTAATTTATTAGGCACCTGGCTCTGTGAAATTTGCCTTTCTAGGTAGAGACAGAGAAATAGAGAATTGCCCCAGGGATCCTCCAAGTCTTGGGTTTACGGAATGTATAATTTGGATGGCAAGTACCCCTCCAAGTCCTAAAATGAGCATTCCTTTTTGTTATGCCTGCGGAGGGGTGGGGGGTGGAGCAAACTGGTTTGAAGGGGGAACAACGGGAAATAGTGATAGGGGAGCTAAAGGATATAAGAGGGAATAAGTTGGTAAAGCTTAATTCATATGCTCAAACTATATAGTTCTTTAAGGAAGGGAACTACTTTGTTTTTTCAAGGTTGAAAGGGTTATTGTCCGGAGAGAGAAGTTCAAGGCGGATGACAATCATTGATCTTGGAGACCGAGAGGGGATATTGTCACTTCTGCCAAAAAAAAATAACATACCTCAATTTTCTTCGGAAGTGGTTTCTGTTGACTTTTAATCTGATTATGAAGCCTTGGGTTTCCCTCTTAAGTATTGGGCTTAGTCAGCCATATCCTATATTTCCATTTGTTTTCGCCCACAAATTCCTAATGCCACCTTTACTTTTTATCTTAGTGCACCTTTCTTCGTTCAACTTCTTTTTTAATAAATAATTTGGCGTTACAGGAATCATATATTAAAGACGCCATTGGATCTCCTTTGCTGCCTGCTGAAAAAATCCCATCACATGCAGTAAGTTCTGAACCCTCTTCCTATTTGTGTTATTTGGTCTTCAAGAGTTCTGTTGGAGTCTAGCATTTGTTGCGTGTATTGATATTCAGTGCTGGTTTCTTACTTGAATACATTTCTTACGATTAGAATGAAAAATTGTAGCTTATAAAGTATTACTACCGTTGTTTCTTGTTACACCGGTTAACAAGTTCTGTAACTTGCAGATAACTATTGATGAAGAGAGTTTTCATGGAATCTCTGGCTTGTCCTTTGTGATCACGTTAGCAAGACCAAGTCTAGCGTTTAATTCAGATGCCATTGCTGCTCTATATGGAGGTCGACTTTGAGATTCTCGTTTCAGAAAATTTGGTCATTCCGAGGTGGTTTTCTGTTTCTAAATCATCTTCATCTTGCAGGAAACACACAGTATTCTCAAGGCTTACAAACTTACCTGCTGATGAGGGATCATCATAAATTGAAATCGGAGTTTCAACAAGGAAAGGGCAAGGTTTGTACCACAAAACTTTCATAATGCTGAATTATGTGAGCTGTGACCATCTCATCTAAAAGCTTAGATGATCAAAAAATTTAACTTGGTTATTGACTCTTAATTACTCCCTCTGTTGCATTTTATGTAATGGTATTTGACTGGGCATATAGTTTAAAAATTAAAGAAGACTTTTAAAACTTGTGGTCTAAAATAACATACCCAATATATTCCCACAAGTGGGGTCTAAAACTTGTTGTCTAAAACAAGCCATAAATATTTGTGTATATATAAATCATTTCATTAAGGGTAAAATGAGATGTTTAAACTCAAATTATTATTGAATATAAAAAGGTATCATTCTTTCGGGGACTGGACAAAAAGGAAAGGATGTCAAGTAGATTGGGACGGGATGGAGTACTTGATTATATTATGTCTTGATAAGCCTCATGTATGCGCCTAAATCTTTTTTAATTGGCCAAATAGTTGGATTTTTTTTTCTCTTTTTTTTTTTTTTGATCTGGGTAGCGGTGAGACTTGAACTCATGACATCTAGTCTGTGCTGATACTATGTTGAACTGTGAAACTTTTAGATGAGATGGTCGCACACTTCAACACATAAATCTTCTAGAGTTCGCTTATTTTACATAGCTACAATATGATTCTTTACATTCCCCTTACTGTGACCTTGCAGATAAGGGTCAAGTGCATTGAGAACCAGCCTCCAGTTGAGGTGGTACTGGGAAAACACGTCTTCTTGAGTGTTGGAGATAATTTCTTGAACTGCAAATCACAGTGACATTAGACCAATACTCTGCGAATATAATTATTTTCACAAGAGAGATTTAAGTTATAGTTCTCCCCAATTTTTAGAAATTGTGTATTTGTACTTTTCCCGGCACATTTTTATTGTAATAGGTCTATATTGTAATTGTCATTTGGGAATTTTTGCCAGGGAGTGATATATACGTGAATAACAATTTTGATTAATCAAGTGTCCTCTGGTTGGCGTTATTAACTATAATATTTATAAGCTTTTCATATGAAGTAAATCGTTCTATCGGAAAACATTGTCTGTAATTACACCATTTTTATAATGGTTGTCACATAGATCGTATCTTAAACCAAATTGCAGAAACAGACTATGTAAAGTGCATAACGTTTCTTGCAAAAATAAGTAATAAGAAAAGGTTTGAATTTGCACCTGTACAATTGAAAATTGCTAAAGAAAATTCATCCGTTAAATTTGGTCAATTTATACTCTTAACGTTAGAAAATCCTTTTGTAATTTCATTAACGGAGCTAAAGTGAAGAAGTGATGGACTTTGTATGCCTGAATTCTTTGAGAAGAAAAAAGGTTCGTATTTTATTCCTCAACTTTTGATCCTGGTGTGATAAAGAGGAAAGTTGCTCGATTTTAGATGGCACACTGATCAAAAGTTTAAACACACAGTAAGGTTGCTCAATCTTAGATGGTATACTGACATATTTGACCCTTTTACTGAGCAGCTGGATTTTAGATCATCATCCAAAATCCAGACACTTCTTAATCTCTTGCATTTTGAAAACCTGCAACAGATAATAGTTATAGGCCAATTCATAACAACACCAAACTAACGAATACTCATACACGTAAAAAGGGCAACCTAATGCCCGAAGTACCCTTGTTCGTGCAGGGTTTAGGAAAGGGCTATACCTCGAAGTGTATAATATAGGCACCTACCAAAGCAGAAGAGTAGCAGCTGAATTCAAGATTTGAACCCGTGTGACCTATGGATATTGTTCTTCCTAGGCTTTCTCTCGGATAACTCAATACACCTAAACTACAAAATTCATTCTTTGAATAGACAACAACAAATTAGGCCAAAACAAAGCTTCCTACTAATGATCCTAGAACCCATAAGATATATCCCACTGGATATGATGTTGTATGTTGTTGTTGAAAATAAGATATATATTATATTAGTTCAAATAAAGTGGTACATCTTCCTACTAATGATCCTAGAACCCATAATTGCTGTTGGGCAATTCGCAGAATTGCCCTTCTTTTGGGGTGGTCTTTAAATTTTGCCCTTCATATTTGAAATGTTTAAATTTTGCCCTTCGGCTAACACCTAGGTTCCGGGTTCGAACCCACGCGCGATCAAAATTTTTAAAAAAAAAAAAAAATTCGCAAGGCGGTTTAAATTTCGCTATGCCAACGACGCCACACTTATTAAGGAATTACACATTTTATACGGACCGGCATACTCATGCCTTATGGGCGATTTGGCATAAGTATGCGGTTAGCCAGATAACTTTGATAATTCATTCAAAGTTATGCCCAAGGCATACTTTTAATGGGCAAACTTTTATGGGACCGGTATAACTTTGTGAAGGAATTCATCAAAGTTATGCAAGATACTTGTCTTAAGTCGCCGATAAGGCATAAGTATGCGGGTCCGCATAACTTTGATAATTCCTTCACAAAGTTATGCCGGTGGCATACTTTAATGGGCAAACTTTTATGCGGGACCGGCGTAACTTTGTGAAGGAATTATCAAAGTTACCGCCGACCCGCATACTTATGCCAAGTACCCACAGCATAAGTATGCCGGTCCGTATACTTTGACAATTTTTACACAAAAGTATGCCGGGTCCGGCATAGCGAAATTTAAACTTGCCTTGCGAATTTTTTTTAAAATTTTGACTGCGCGTGGGTTCGAACCTGGAACCTATGGGTGTTAGCCGAAGGGCAAATTTTAAAGATTTCAAATATGAGGGGTAAAATTTAAAGACCACCCCAAACGAAGGGCACTCCGCGCAAAAAAATGATTGCTGTTTTCATCTAAAGGCCCAATAAGCAGATTGATAATCCAACAACTGAAAGGTAAGAAAGCCCATTTAAATTTGTTGAAGCAGAAGATAATGTCGGCCCATCAGCTACAGGGAAATTTGCACGAATGTCCCTATCTTGGAGTGGTCTTTAATTTTTGTCCTTCGGTACTATAAGTAATAAAATAGTGGCTGAAAATACCCTGACATCGAAAAAAAAAAAAAAAGAAATTCAGATCTATGATCTAATTTCGCATGGCAAGGTATCATGGAAACTATGTTTGTTCAGGCAAAGTTACATAGAAACTATGCTTTTTTTTTTATTTTTTATCACTCTGCTCGGAATCGAACCCATAATCTCTAATTTCATAGACCAGCGAATAAGGATACTTTGGCCCACAAGCGGAGACAAAAATTAAAGACCAGTCCATATGAAGAACAATCCGCGCGAAAAATTGTTGATTCAACATGTTGGGCCACGTTTTGCTGTTTGGGCTGGATTTTCACAGGTATTTTCAGCCCATTTTTGCAGCTTCATGTGTTCCGGGAGGCAAGTTACATTCCTTTGAGTGATTTTGAGCCTGTTTGAATTGACTTATTCTAGGTGCTTTTAAGCCAAAATACCTTTTAAGCACTTTTGTAGCGTTTTAATTAAAAAAAAAAAAATTAAGCATTTATTTTTAAATTAAAATAGCAAAAATACGTCAAAAGCTAAAAGCCATAAACCCATTTAAACATGGTCTTTATAAGACAAAAGCCCAAAATGTAACTTTATTGATACTTCCCTCCATTCCGAATATAGTGAATGGGGTTGTTAGCTAGCAATAATAACTTGATCGAAAAAATGTAATCTATATTAATGTTAATCATAAGCAAGGAAGTGGAGAGTAGAATACAAGTGCAACCAGCAATTTAAAAAACTCAACTGTATGTAACAGACCACCACCACCCTGAAATCAATCAAGAAGTGACTCACCTGATCAACATCCATCTGCTCTGTACTATTAAGATTAAACTTTTGTGTTGCTAATAGAAATTTGATTAAAAAGATTGATTCCCTGAAATTGGTTGGTTGTTTAGCCAGAAAGCAGAAGAGAGTTAGGAGGTAGCATCAGCACAAGCAAAGAAAGCATAATAAGTGGTGTTTTTAGCTTATGCACACTCCTTAAGAAATTATTTTACTCCTAGAAAATTATGAATGTTTTTACTAACTTACCCCTAATTACTGTCTAGAAAAAGAAAAGCTATTTAATTTAATGATTCTTGATTATAAATAAGGGTAAGTTTGAAAAAAATAAGATTAATTTCTTCTTTAAATTCTAAAATACCATTTATTTTGCAACAAAATGAAAAACCTAAAACATCACTTATAGAATGGAGGGAGTATCAATAAAGTTACCTCACACGATTTAAAATCTTCCTTCACTTCTCAGCTCCACCACACTCTCTTGAGCCGTGGAGTAGGTGAACCGTGCTCTTATAATATATGCAAAATAGTATAATATCCTCCAGTAAGTTATAGTAATTCAAATTTTAGCGTCACTAGTTCAAATCCGATGACTTTTTATTTATCAGAACTATCAGACCTTTCCATGTAGATAGTAATCTATGATGACAATCTTTTTTTTTTTTTTTTAAATAATGGTGGTGTTTAAGTTAATTTGCAAGCACTTCAACTATTTTACCAAGTATTTTCTGCATCCCACCGATACAGGTGCGGGTTATTCTGTCCATTAAAGCTTAAGCATGTGAAAAAAATCACCTCATACTTTTTGTCTCGAATTTAAATCTTGAGCATCAAATGTGTATCTAATATCTAAAATTTATGAGTTTATATAACGACTTCAAATTAATAAGAGTATATGATAACAATTAAGTTCACAATCAAATATTTAATCAGTGATCATCTGTAACTCACTAATTAACTTTAGTTAATTCAAATGGTAACATTAAAGACTATACTACTTCTTTACCTAACCTATTGAGGCATAGCCTAAACCTAACCTATTGCGGCATAGCCTAAGGAAAAGAGAGAATCTTTTGTCATACAAAATCTTAAAATATTGAAAGGTTCTTTAATACTGTATTCATTTCATTAAAAGACCAACCAAACTGAACTTTAGAAATAATACAAAATCGTATACTCCAGAAGAATTAATCTAAATATCGCAAACCCAACCGCTTAAACTGAAAAAGGCCTGATCAACTATTAGTGCAAAGGTCCCTATTTTCTGCTGGAGTATGTTTGGTGGAATAATTTCTTAGCATTTTGGTGTTTGTTATCATTCAGTGTACTTGTCCGATGGGAGAAATGGTTTTGTAGCCCTTTACAAATTTTTTTTTTTTTTTTTTGCTTTATGATATATTTACAAGAGATCTTTTTAATGGGTCAAATAGTTGGAATTTTTTATTTTTATTTTTGTTGTTTTGAGTGGTGGTGAGATTTGAACTCATGACATCTTGTTTGCGCTGATACTACATTGAATTGTGAAACTTTTAAACGAGATCGTCACACAACTCAACACATAACAACAACAAGAACAACAACAACCCAGTGAAATCCCACAACGTGAGGTTTGGGGAGGTAGAGTGTACGCATACCTGACTCCTACCAAGGTAGGATGACTGTTTCCGAAAGACCCTCGGCTCAATAGAAAGCATAAAAGCATAAAAGAGGTCAGATAAGGCCAAGAGATTCAAAGCGATATGGAAATGCAAATAACTAAAGCGACTAAGCCATGATGAAGCCGGTTTGTAAAGGAGCATTGGCTATCACAGATAAAATAAGATAATCAAAGTACAGGATAACAAATAGTAGCAGAAATCAAAGCACAAGAACTTATATCGCGATAATGTGACTACTAATATGAAAGGATAAACGTTACTATCTACTAGCCTTCTACCCTAATCTGAGTCCTCCATACCCTCCTATCTAAGGTCATGTCCTCGGTAAGTCAGAATTGCGCTATATCCTGTCTAATCACCTCTCCCCAATACTTCTTCGGCCTACCCCTACCTCTTCTGAAACCATCCATGGCCAACCTCTCACACTTCCGCACTGGGTCATCTGTGTCTCTCCTCTTCACATGTCCAAACCATCTCAGTCTCGTTTCCCGCATCTTGTCTTCCACCGAGGCCACTCCTACCTTATCCCGGATAGCCTCATTCCTAATCCTATCACTCCTGGTGTGTCCACACATCCATCTCAACATTCTCATCTCGGCAACTTTCATCTTTTGAACGTGAGAGATCTTAACTGGCCAACACTCCGCCCCATACAACATAGTCGGTCTAACCACCACTTTGTAGAATTTCTAGGTCTTCTAGAATTTCTGCCTTTTACGTAGCTAGCAATATGATCCTTGATAGGGGAGTCCGGTGGTGGCTATGGGGTACGGTTCACCTGAATCCCCTAGCTGAAATATTACTCTATATACAAGGTTAATTTTTTTTCTTTTATATATATATAGTAAATGTTGAACCCCTTGGCTTCTTCATTTATTTACTTCTTTATATTTTTGAACCCCTTAATGAAAATCCTGGCTTCGCCGCTGATTCTCGACACACCCCTCACTTTCACCTGGTAGATAAAGGTCAGGTGCATTGAGAACCAACCTCCAGTTGAGGTGGTTCTGGGAAAACATGTCTTCTTGAGTGTTGGAGATCATTTCTTGAACAACAAATCACAACAAATCACAGTGACATTAGACCATTACTCAGCCAATAGAATTTTGGTTACAAGAGATTAAGTTACAATGACCTCTAATTTTTACAAATTATTGTGTATTTGCCCCTATCCCTGCATATTTTTATTGCAACAGGTCTATATTGTAATTGTCATGCATTTTTGAGAGGGATTATTGTATGAAGTAAACCGTTCTATCGGAAAATATTGTTCATAATTACACCATTTTATGACGGTTGTCACATAGATCATATCTTAAACCAAAATTGCAGAAATAAACTACTTAAAAGTGCAAATAGATCAAGTGATACGTCATATCTCATCCTTTCAAATATTACTATCAATCTTTTGGACTCTACTTGTTATCCAAATTGTATCTGTCATGCATCCCACATTATACTTGCTTATCAATAAACATTGGAAAATCTGATTTAGTAAATAGTTTTTCAAACTAAAACGGTCTAGAGCATATTAAACGCCTTTTGTCGAAAGAATTGTGCGAATATTAATGTAGTTAGTCAAAATTCTTAGCTTCTTTCATTTAATTTTTGGTGAATTCATACCCTAAGGTTAGAAAATTCTTTGGTGTTGTGCTTTTCATTAATAGAGCTTTATTAATGAAAATGGACTTTACATGCAGTGGCGGAGCCAGAATTCCCTTTTAGGGGGTTCAAAATATAAAAAAGTAAACATACGAATAAGCCTAAGGGGCGTTCAATATCTACTATATATACATAAAAAATAATTTTAACCTTGTAAAAACAGTGGTTTTTTCCGCCGAGGGGGTTCGGATGAACACCCTCAGCATAGTGTGGCTCCGCCACTGTTTACATGTCTAAATTCTTCGAGTTTGTTTTTTCGTATTTACTCTTGGATTGTGGTGTGAAGTTATCCTTATGTTGGAGTTCTGTGAAGGGTCAAGGCAAAAATTTTAAAAAATTCCTAACGGTGGGGGTGACACTAGATTAGAAGTTTAACACAAAGTAAAATTTCGATGATAGATCATCACAAAAAATCCAGATTAAAAGCTGATTTCATGGCTCAAACAAGAGTCTACTTTATTGTCGCTCCGAGGCTTCCTTGGGATAACTCATACATTCTAAACTACAAAATTCATTCTTTGATAAGACAAAAAAAAATAAGGCCAAAACAAAGCCAACGTATTAATATATTAGTTCAAATAAAGTGGTACATCTTCCTACTAATAATCCTACTTAATAGAGTCCATAACTCATAATTGTTTTTTTTTTCATCTAAAGGCCCAATAAGCATAAGAAGATTGATAATCCAACAACCAGAAGGTATGAAAGCCCATTTAAATTTGTTGATGCAGAAGGTAATGTCGGCCCATCAGCTACAGCCATTGATCCAACATTTTGGGCCGTGTTTTGCTCTTTGGGCTGGATATTAACAGGTATTTTAAGCCCATTTTTGCAGCTCTTCGTGTTCCCGCTAGCGAAGTACCTGATTCCTTCTCCTTCGAGTGATATCGTATCCAAGCCGTCCGTGTACATCTTGATCGGGTTCGTTACATCACACGATGTAAAATCTTCCTCGCTTCTAAGCTCCACCAAACTCTCCTGAGCTGCGGAGTAGGTGAACCCTGTTCATATAATACGTTAATCTTATATGAATCTTTCAATTTGTGAACAGTTATAGTTACAACTATTACTACGTTTCAATCTAAAACAAACTTATGGTCGACTATACAAATTTTCAATGATGATGTTTTCTCCATTTAAGAGAACCATTGAATGTCAAAAAAAAAAAAAATTGTCATAATTCAAATTCTTATATCATGAGCTTGAATTTCAACAATTTCATAACTACCATTATTGAACATTTTTTACTACCCATAAACTAGTTATACGATAGTAAATCCTAATATGATGATTTAATACAGTTAAACCCTAACAAACTAATTTAGTTACGCTTGTTTGCCCAAGGGAAAAAGTATCAGCACAAATCGCCAATAGATGGGGTATTTAAATGGTTTTAAACAATTCACCTTATGAGCTAGCTTTTAAATTGAGTTAGATCCAAAGCTTTGCCATAGTATTGGAATCCAACGCCAAATCTATCTTAATTCTTGATTTACGTGATGTTTGACTCACATATTATATTATTCACGATGTAGATGTTCAATCCTAAACGTTCAAAGTATCAAAGTCAAACGGTGGCTATAGATGAGGTGTTTGATCTATTATTCACTTGAATTTAGTTAGAGGGTTGAATTCCTAAAAAGAGCGTCAAAAAATTATTTGGCACATTGAGTGGTAACTATATACTATAAAATGTGGGGAAATTATTATTATTATTTTTTAACCCCACCCGCAAAAGCTTCCCACTTTTTGTCCCTTGGTGCTCACAACCTTTAGTTTGGAGATGAAGGACGCTTACCCATTCGAGCAACCTCCCTCTTGTCTGTGGGGAAATTATTAGAGGTCAATCAAAAGAGTTTGTTTTCTTTAATTAAAGTACATCGAGAGATTGATATTTGAGCCGAAGAATACTTTACGAGTTTTATTTAATGCTCACCAAGTCACAAATTTCGAAGTACACGAACAAATAGTACACTTAAAGTTCACGTGATTTTGAACACTAACATTTAAACCTTTTGAAATAATATAAAATTTCATATTTAAAAAAAAATCATAAAAAAGTTGATTGTTACATATACATCTATTCTCTTTGCTTTTAAATATCTAATAATCCTTTTTTAACCAATAAAATACCAGATTTCGTCATCCATAGCAGATAAATCCTACATGTAGAATCAATTTAACGCCGGCGAAATTGTAATTTTTGTTCAAACAATATATTTGTGTTAAGAAAATTATTAAATATATATAAATATTAAAATTAACCCAATTATTAACATTTAAATCGGTCTAAAATTCAAAATCGATAAAGTTAAAATCATAGCGTTGCCAGTAAATAAACTGAAAACAAACAGGCCGAAATAACAAATTTTTGGGCATTTATAAACATAAAGTGAACATCTTATTCTTGAGTTTAACTAATACTATATATTTATTATTTATAAGTGTAAGAGAAATTTACACCATGAGGAATATAAGTTAAATCCTTTATTCTTTATAAATGAGAAACTAATATTTTCCTTTCCTTTTTTTATCCTTAGCTAAGTAACACTAGCAACTCTTTTTGGACTCAAAATATAAGTCCACAAGTCATGAAAGATAGGAGTTGTACTTGTAGTTATGCATTTATTACCATATTATCTTTAAATAATTTGATTATGCAAATAGAATCATATTAGGTTAAACTCTATCAACAAATTAAACACAATATTTTTTATAAAATAAAAAGGAGAATGAAGAAGCTCACAGATTTTGTCACCAACTCTGAAAACTCTGTTTGAGGACCAAGAAGCAACATTAGTAGATGGGTCCCACCCTCTATCTTCTCCGACTACATGATGTACCTGAGCTCCGGCCACCGTCGCCGCCGTGAAAACAATCGCCACAACCAGCAACTTCATTGCACCCATGTTGGCTAAAGAAAATAGTACTAAGCTTCAAAGCAAAGCAAAGGCAAAAGCTTATAGTAATAAGCTTTTATCACTCTCAACAAAGAGAGAGAAACAGAGAAAGATATAGTATTAGTAGTACAGTATTGTTTTTGTTAAATGAAGTATGGGACATTTTTTTTGGGCGGGGGGAATATAACCATGAACCTTAGGGGTCGTTTGGCTCCATCAACATATTCGGTGAGGTATGGGAAGGATGAGATGTACGCAGACATTTCACCTATCTTTGTGGAGTCGTTTGGTTCTGAGAAAAAAAAAGTTAATCTTAGAATAAAACTATTATTTGTAAAATAGTACAATTAGACATCTTTATAACAATGACGTTTGTAGCAACATTGCACTATAACAATTAAAAAAAAAAAATTTGGAACCAAATTTTCATGTTATGTATATTACTTATATGTATAACAACATTTCGCTATAACCATCAAGAAATATCACAACAAACAATGCCGTTATAAAGAGGTCGTTACTTTTGACTGTAGTAAAATTTCTCATATCTAAGATAATCTTTTGTATAGTTACTAGGATTCGATTCTCAAAATTAAACTCCGTATAAGCTATGCAGAGTCCAATATTAAAAAACCAAATGTTATCTTCACCACAAAAATAATTCTTATACGCTTTGAACCCTATTTCATTTTCTTGTATAACCATTTAGCATACCCACCTACTGATATTTGGATGAATATATATTGATTAACAGGCTTGTACAACTAAATTTAAACCAAACAATCCCTAAGGAAGTCCCTTCCAAAGGTGGGGGTGCGTAGGTAGTTGAACTCGGGGGTTGGGGGTACAATGAGGGATTCGTGGCAGTTTCCTAAGAAATAGGACATACTATTACAAAAAGGAGGTCTGAGTAAAGTGAATGGTTGGTAAGAGAGTAACTTCATGCTTTTGATTTTTATTATTTTGCCACGTGCCCTTTTTATTACCCGCTGTTCTACCTACCCACCATTGGTAAAAAATTGTTACAACTCAGTTGTTAGTACTCTTTTCGGATAAAAAAAGAGTTCACTTAACTATTTGCACACCCTTTAAGAAAATATTAATTTTTAGATAAAAATAAGTAATTTAACTAAACTACCCCTAATTAAATAGGCATTGGGATTTCATCATATAACACTTAATAGGGGCAAATATGAAAAAATAAGGTTAATTCTTTCTTGATTTATTAAGTGGACTCTTTTTTTATCCAAAAAAAAAGGTTAAGTCGACTCTTTTTTTGATCCAGAGGGAGTATTTTTTTCTACCTAACGTTTTACATCCCACCCCCGTTTTTGTCATTTGTTGTAAAAAAACGGTTGCACTGAATATTTCTATACCAAACCGATTAATGCACAAGTGCTTTGCATCTAAACTTCTAATACGTATATTTTTACTTTAATGTGGTTCTTTATGTTAATTTGCTTGGTTTTGTATAGTACATTTTTGCCGTATTTAGACTTAGATATTCCATGTAAATTTAATAACTCTAAAGTGGGGCTAAAAATTGCAAAATTGAGTTTTGCTAACATATCTTTGTTTACAGAAGCCAAATGTAACATTGGTTTTGAATTTAGTTTTTGAAACCAAACTAACATTATACTTGTTGGGAAAAAGGGTATTAATTAGCCCGTTAGCTTATAGTTAACTCTATCTATAATGTATAGTATACTATTATAAATGTTGGAAAGATGATGATCTTCTACATTAATGTGATTTACAGAAAGAATATTCTCCTTATTTTCCTAGAGAAGATATTCAGGATGTGGAAATAAAGAAATTCATCTGTCTTTCCAGGATTTCTGACGATCCTGTAAGTCTCCTAATCAGTATTTACAAGCTTTAATACGAAAATATTACTCTTGACCAAATAAGAGTTTGTAAACTTAACGTTTTAAACTAACTTCACACGTCAAAAATTTGACTTAAAATGGCATAATACAGGTGGTTATGTGAACCCACTCAAATGATATCTCCTCCTGTCAATTAACAAAAAGCTCATCGGTCAAAACTCAAAAGTCAAAACCATAAGTTAACAAAGTTTTAACTGACGCCTTGATGGTAGCTTTATAACAGTTCCTAAAATATACTCGTCCCTCAGGACAAAAAAAAGTGTTTACTCAACCATTTACACACTTCTTTAAAAAAATACTAAAAAAAAATAAGTAATTTGACTAGACTACCTCTAATCAAATAGGTATTTAAATTTACTTAGCACTTAACAAGGATAAATCTGAAAAAATAAAAATTAATTCTTTCTTAATTTGATAAATAGATACTCGTTTTGAAAAGAAAAGAAAAAAAAAAAGAAGATAAAAGTAGACACTCTTTTTGAACGAGAGAAGTGCTTTTATTATAGTCTGCTTTTGATGATGACTAATGCGATTGAGGCTGCCCTTTCATATCGGTTCACAAACTTGAAATTCTTGCTAAGAAGATAAAAGAATCTTAAAGACGCGGAAAAAAGTGATGTTTTTCTCCTTTTAAAAACATCCGCAATAAATTTAAAATAAAGATTGTACTGTTAATAATCACTGCATACAAACGTCTTATATATATGTAAATTTATATGATCATTGCTACTAGTTAGGTGCACTAATTTGCTTTTATTTACAGTTCTTTAACATTCATCGACAAGCATAAACAAAACAAAAAAAGAGAGATCCTAGATGGAAAAGCACAAAAACAAAGCCTAGATGGTAACTAATTATATTGCACCTAACGCAACTAAGTTCTCGTAGAAAAAGGATTTGCCAAGAACATCTTTATAACGTGTGGCTCTCTCTAAAATAACTCTTTGTCTTTAGTTAATCGTAGTTGCAACTGGCCAGTGGCCACCGATGGATACTGGCCAAAGGAAAAAAAGTTCAATATCTGAAGAGATTATTTTTGAGATTTTTTGTTGGCTTCCTGTCAAGATTTTAACGCGTTTTAGATGCGTTTCCAGATTTTGTAACTCTCTCATCTCGGATTCATATTTTATAGAATTACATCAAAGCCACTTTTCTATATATCATCATGATAGTAGAACAACAAAATTCCTTGCATTCTCAAAGGGAGGTCGCGAAAAGCTTTACACCATAAAGTTTGGACATAAAACCATAGCATCCCCTTTTCGTGTTGAGAAATTGGACCGTGTTAACTATTCTAATTCCACGTATGCTAAAGGTTTATTATGTTTATGGGATTCACGAAGTTTAATTGACCCTCCTATTATTTTGAATCCTAGCACAAGAGAAACAAGATTTCTTCCTTGCCTAAGTAGTATTGTTGATAAAGAAAATTTAAAATATGGAAATACTTGTCGTTAATATTCATTGGGTTTCGACCCAGATACAAGGAAGCATAAAATCTTGATGACCTTTTTCTATAATAGTACAAATAAGTTGACGAGAAACTGGGTTTTCACTCTAGGAACAAATGGTGAATCATGGAGAGAGATAAAAAAATAGCACACCTTATATTACATCATCATTGCTAGAAGAAGGAGTTTACATTGATGAAGTTGTCTATTTCTTTGCGGATTAAAATGTGCATTGTGACGTTTAATATTAGAACTGAAGAATTTAGAATTATATCATCATTGTGGGATGATCACATTTGGTGGAACTACTATATTCAGTACCAGCTGATAGAAGTTGAAGGTAAATTAGCAGTCATTGATTCTTCATCTGGATGGAGAGGAGAAATGCAAGCTAAAATTTGGATTTTACAAAACCGTCATGATGAAACAGAAGAATGGGTGCATCAAGAATTAGTTTCAGAAGAAGATAAATGTTGTATTAATAGTGAAAATATCATATTAGTTGACAGGAACATGGCCAGGTCCAAGTCCAAGTCCAAGTCCAAGCTCAAGTCAAATACAATATTCTTATATGATTTGGAAAAACATTGGTGGGGAGCTATAAAAATCCTGGGGCTTGCAAAAAAGAGGGATAAGATTACTGGTATATATAGTTATGAATTTATGATGAGGATAGCCTTTACTTGCTTTGACAAATTTAATTTGATGTTACATACTTTGGTATTTTTAACCATTTAGAATTTTGATTCTTTTCTTCTGGAATTCTAACTAGTAATTCTACTTTGACCTAATCTTGTTATAGTTGTCTCAGCTATAGAAAATTATTTGTATGAGATTTTTGATGGATAATTGTTAGAAATTTGGTGAATAATAAATTATTTGTTGTAAATATGATAATAATGTGGATGTCCATAACTTCTAGGAGTTATTTCACCATTATGTGTAGTTATACTACACCTCCACTACTCCCTCATTCATCTCCCACAACCCCATATTCTTCCCCATCTTCTCAAGGGGTTAATGACATATTCAAGACAATCTTGTAACCTCCTTCTATGTAGTAGTATAAATAGGGGTATGATATGTGATGTACTAACACTTGAACATACTTGGATGAATAACAAAGCTCTTATCTCTTGTCTCTCTTTATCTTTTTATTTTTTCTTGCTTCATCTTTTGATATGTTGTACTACCTCTTTTAGAATGATTTTACAACACGTTATCAGCACGAGTCTCTAGTATTGTTTTATTTGAGTTTAATCTAGATTAATTAGTATTACTGTCTTTGAAGGCTTGACAGTCCACGAGAATTGTATCTTAATCTCTTCAACCCGTGAGGTATGTTTACTGCTGTTTTCCTTCATGACATGAATATGCTAACAGAAAGCTTTGTCGTCAAAGCTTTAAGTCCACATGCCTGTTTTTGATCTGTAAATATATTTTTGGTCACTAACATGCACTGTTATAATCCTTAGTAGTATTTGATCTAACAAGATTTAGTTTGCTTTAATATTTATTGAAACTTTGTGGATTTGATTAGGAGTTAGCTAATCTTTTACTGTTTTAACATTTCATGATCACCAAGTCAAAATCAAATGGAAAATCGTCTCCTTTGTTTTGGTTCGTATTAACCTTATTGTTTTATCATTGTTATCCACATCTTTTAATGATTAAAAGAACATCTTCTCTCTGTTCCAAGTTTTGTCTTTTCTTGAGTTCTAGTTTCTAAAATGCCACAATAGAAGAAGATATAGAGGTATTAAGCTAAGCTTATAATTCGACCAACTTAATTTGTATGTATTGTATTACATGTCTAATAAAGAATTGAGGTCACTGCCACTAAACCACCAAATTTCAATTGTTTTTATTTCATCAAGTTTTAATAGGACACAATCTGTGTATCTCCTAACATATAAATTAATTACTTTATTGGTTTTGGTTATATATGTTTATTTTTGGATAACATGCAATCAGACAGGTTTGGTTAATATGTTTTTATTTTACTTGTTAAAATTTTCAGACTCTCTAATAACAGTATTACCGATTCTGTGCAATAGTGTAAAATATTTTAAAGGGTCGAGACTGAGTTTTAGGACACTTTGACCTATTATGTTATTGGTTGAGGGTAAGATGGTGGATTCAAGTCTCACCGTACCAAAAGAGTAAGATATCGGGTTTGAGTCCTGATGCACTATGATGATAAGATGTTGGGTTTAAGTCCCATCGATTTATGGCCTAACACGCCTTTATATGAGTAAGACGTTGGGTTCAAGTCCCAATGCACTATATTGACGATATAATGATGATTGGGCAAATTAATATGCTCTTGATAAAATTATAAAGCCCATCCGATTGAATTTGCTCCATTCTCTGACGTGAATATGGTAGCAGTACATAATAAGTCTGAAAGAAGACAAATGGTTGAATGTATGAATGGGTGTAGAGAGACAAAATAATAATAACAGTCATCATTGTGGTAATTATAGAAGGAAGGGCACTATGGATTCTCAAAATGGTCCTTCAAAGGTGAAGGTAATTTTTGCCTCAATGTGGGGTCATTGGGCACGAGGTTATCATGCGACCTAATTTGATGAAATTTTATAAAATTCTCCATCAAAGCAAAGGATACAATTTCAAAGTGATGTCGAAGTGGGTCTATGAATATGATAAATACAATGGGCGTATACTGAAAATTTATGAATCACGTATATATGACTATAGTCCATTCCTTGAACAGAATATTGTGACTTGTGATGAGCATCGTGAATGCTCGCCCATTTTGAAAGTGAAATATGAATAAATTATGGATAAGGACGTGCTCATGTGTGGTTGGATAAATACCACAACTCGCCTCTACGGGAGGTTCGAGAAAAATAAAGAAATTTTATATTGACATAAACGGTCATTGGTCACGTATTTTTAGTACGTCATAAATATAAAGGTATGCCTTATCATGAATTACCAAATGCTAAAAGTAAGAAATAAGTATTGCTTATAAAGGTTTTGGCCATGACCATAATGACAATAATTTTCTCTCTAAGAGAAGATGTTCACCATGGAAATGGTGTGATGAAAGATTTGGTAGTACAAAATTAATTGGGAACTCTGAAAGAGCTAAAGAGTTACTACCCGGTGGAAGAATTTTTTTCATAATATTGGTGTTGTAGTAAGTCTCAAAAGAAACTTCTTAAGTTTTAAAGGCATTGGCCAAATATGAATTATATTGAGACTATAAATTATGAGAAGGTTTAATATTTTCATATTACTACAACTAAAACGGGTAAACAAAATGTATGTGTAATGTTGCTTGTTTTTCCTCCGAATTTGTACTACATAAATACAAGCATGATGGAATCACATGCTATGGAAGTTGGCATGACTGGTTGGCCATCCAGTTCAAATGTGATGCGAAAATAATTGAGAATTCATGTGGTTTATATATTGAAGAAATAGAAAATTCTTCACGAATACTCTTGTGCTGCGTGTTCTCATGAAAAATTAATTATTGCACCAGCTAAGGTTGGGATTGTATCCCCTGATTTTTGAACGTATAAAAGGTGATATATATATGGGCCCAATCACTGCCATGTGGACTGGTTTCCTATTATATGGTTTTAATAGATGCATCTATGTTATGGCCACATGTGCATTTGGTATAAACTTGAAATTTTGTTTTTGCAAGGTTGTTTGCTCAAAATTAAGAGCACGATTCCAAATTATGAAATGATGTTGATAATGCCGGTTTATATCCAAGGTGGCTTAGCAGAAATTGTATGCCTCCAATTATAGCTAAACAATTGGTTATGAGAACAAACTCTCAAAACGAAATTTGGTATGAGATATGTTATATGTAGCAGCACTTGTACGCATCAAGCCAACAAGTTATAATAAGTTTCCCTATCATAATTGGTTCAGGGTCAGGAACCAAATAATTCCCATCTAAAAATTTGAATGTGCGGTATATGATTTAATTGCTCCACCACAACGCATAAAGATGGGTCCCCAAATAATGTTGGGAGGTAAATGTTAGATTTCCTAACATTAGGGGGAGGGGAGGGATGATAAGCAGCTAGAAAATATATGTAATGAATTATCACTGATATGATCCTCGTTGAAAGGATAATTTCAAGATAACTGTCACACGCATTTACTGAACAAAAAGTGAATATTATATTCCAGCTGCAAATGCTCAAGTTTTGATTAGAATTAAAGTCCTTGAAGGACAGAGTCTATGCAATAGACAGATCGGTTCCAAGGATAATACTCCTTGAAGATGGAGAGGAGCAAATGATCACACTAATAAGGCAAGTGCTTTAAAATAGCACCACCACATAATATTTCATACAACCTTTGGATAGGTTCAGGTACCTGAAAATGATGAAAAATAAAGAAATCTCGATAAGTTATGTCGTATTGGAACCGATATCAAATGACCGTTGACGGTATCTTTGAAATAATTTAGCGCTCAACATTATAAAGGTGATGAGGATCTTGAATTCAAATCTGTCAAAGAATGTGGACAGATATAATGATTGGCCAGATAAAATACGCAGTTCAAGTATATTTTGTTTCACTTAGAAAAGTGATGTTTTGGACCTATAGTCCAAGGACCTCAAGGTATAATGTTAGTGGGGGTACAAATGGATTCTTGTGTGAAAAATAAAATGAGAAATAAAAATCGTAAATATAAAGTACGGCTTATGCCTTGTGGCACAAAGGTTTTCCGCAAAAGTCCTGGCATTATTGTATGGAGATGCATGTATTCTCCTGTGGTGGATGCAATGGGGTTTCTTATCACTCTGGAAATATATGAAAATATTGAATGCGTATAATTAATTGTTGTCAATATGGCTATAAAGACAACGAAAGAAAATCCGCAGAGATTTAAATTGGTCTGAAGCATATAAGGTTTACGAAAATAAAGCTTCAACAAATCTTTATATAGTACGATTCCATGGAGTACCCCAATGATTGTGATGTCGCTAAATATAATTAAACATCATGTTGACCTCATGATAATAATGAGTATATTGTATTGCATACTGCAGAAGAAATTATTAATATAGATTTGTTTATCCTAACAAATATTGTGAAGGTATTGTTGGTTATGTAAAATGCAGGGCATTATTTTTATTATTACATGAAGTTTGTTCTTCAAGCGAGCTACCGATTTGCATGTGATAGCTACTTACAAAGCAAGTCAGGAATGAGTGTCTATCTGAGATCAATTATTCAGCACATTTTGCAATAGTATGAAGATTTCAACAATATAGCTCAATTTAAAGAAGGATATAACAAAAGAGACAATATACAACAGAAAAGTGAAATATGTGTTGAACAAATAAGCTCGATTGATGATTTGATGGATGTGTTTTCTAAAGATTACCAACCTCGACATTTGAGAAGCTGATATACAAGATTGGGATGAGTCGTTTCCGAGAAATAAAGTGATCTTTTCATCAGGGGGAGAAAATACGCGCTGCACTCTTTTTTCCTTGGTCAAGGTTTTGTCCCATTGGGTTTTTCTGACAAGGTTTTTAACGAGGCAGCAAATAATGTGTATTACAAGTTATGTGTGCTCTTTTTCCTTCACTAGAATTTTTTCCACGGGTTTTTTTTAGTAAGGTTTTAACGAGGCACATTATCGGACATCCAAGGGGGAGTGTTGTAAATATGATAATAATGTGGATGTCCATAACTTCTAGGAGTTATTTCACCATTATGTGTAGTTATACCACACCTCCACTACTCCCTCATTCATCTCCCACAACCCCATATTCTTCCCCACCTTCTCAAGGGGTTAATGACATATTCAAGACAATCTTGTAACCCTCCTCTATGAAGTAGTATAAATAGGGGTATGATATGTGATGTACTAACACTTGAACATACTTGGATGAATAACAAAGCTCTTATCTCTTGTCTCTCTTTATCTTTTTATTTTTTCTTGCTTTATCTTTTGATATGTTGTACTACCTCTTTTAGAATGATTTTACAACATTATTTATATATTTAGTTTTTTGTCGAGGGTCACACTTGCCGGAAAGTTTTCCGAAATCCAGCAATTTTGGTGTATTTATTATTCTCCAATAAAGTAAATTGTGTCATTATTTTCTGTTAGAATATATAGAGTGCACTAAGCTATTATCATAACTGCGACCTTTTCCACTCCTGCCACGGCGTGCATTCTAGTACTCCCTCCGGTTAAAAATAATTGTTCGCTTGACTCTTTTCACACCCCTTAATAAAATACTAACTCCTAAAAGAAAACGCTATTTCTTTGAAGAAAAAAATTATTTTTACTAAACTATCCTTAATTAATAAAACTCTTGCCTATTTATTATCTTGAGTAAATAGGGGCAAATATGAAAAAATAAAGTTAATTCCTTCTTGATTATATAAGTGGACACTTATTTTGAACCAAAATTAAAAGACTAAGTGAACACTTATTTTGAACCGAAGGGCGTACTACTCTTGATCTTATTTGGTTCTTTAAATTTGTCAAAAGTGCTTCCTTAAATACTTAAAAATTCTGACGGCTATAATTAACTAACCTTGTGAAAAGAAAAAATTAAGTGGAACTCACGTCTAGAAGTGCAATTTGTACAATTTCTATTATATTTTTATCTAATTTTGATATCACGTGTTTACACTTTCAATTATTTTTGATATATTTCTAGTGTATGCGGTAGCTTTTTGGTGTTGTAATTTCATTAGACGAACAAACTGTCACAACAAGATAAGGCGATCAATTAGTCATCAAAGAAAATTACTTCTTTTTTAGGTGAAAATGAGTGATGTGCATCTTAACGGTGTATAGGTTATAATATTTGTGATTTAAGCAAAGAATAAGAAACATAAATTAATTGTAGGTTTCCCCAAATTGGGAAGGTGTCCATGTCCTAGTAAATTTATTTTCGTGCTAGTTCAATTACAAACAAAAACAAAAGAAAAAGTTGGTCATGTACTATTGCCTATTGGTTATTAGGACCAATAAGTACGCATTGGTTTATGAGATGTTTCTTTTATATGATATTAAATAATTCTCATCTCACGAATTAATTTTTACATAATGAATCTATTGATCGAGCATCTAATTAAATGTTAGGTGGATCTAATACTCCAATATAAAACAAGCTTACTTCGTTTATATATATTCCACCATTCACATTCACCCATATTTATATTGCCCTATTATTTATTAATTATTTTGTTATTAATTAACCTAAACAATCGCTTAGCCAATAGCTTAAATTAAAAATAGCCGACGAATACATAATACATGTATAATTCATATATAATATGCGTTGTGTATAATTATGAATAAATAAAGATCCCTTAATGTATGAAGTACTTGAAGAGCCCTTTTCAAATTGTTTGGTACGAGCTGCCGAATAATAGGTACCCACAGCCTAATGCGCGGTCCATTTTGATTTTGTTTGTTGTGCCTATTTTCTATTGATAGCATAGTCCTACTATAATAGGGTAAAGTTTGCGGTTAAAATTCACAAATAGCTATGTTCTAGGTCTTTGTAACCAAAAAATTACAGTTTTAATGGAGTTTTGAATTTCAAAAGTGAAATTCCAATCTATTGACATTATCGTGAAATTCTATGCTAGTGAATATTTTTCAAATACATAGCACAAAGTAGTCATATAAATAAAATATACTCGCACTCGATATTTACACCGGACTGGAGCAACCTTATGAATTGTGTGGTTCACTATTTACGCTTCTAGTTAGTTAATTGCGTTAAGCTTTGATCGATTCCAAAGTAATTATTTCATATTTCGTATCTCATATTTCAACTTGACAAATTTTCAGCTTATAAGAGTTTGTTATTAGCTTTCAAATGTTACTTTAAATAAAAGACTTTCCGTAATTATTTATTTTGTCTAAAAGTTGATCGAATTAATCTCCAAAAAAAAAAAAAAAAAGACAACAACAACAAAGGCATAGAAAAGTAGTTTATAAGGTTTTGCAAAAGTCAGAAAATAATTAGGTAAAGTTTGGTTGAAACGCAGTTTTGGCAAAAACACATAGAATTTGGTTAAGAAAGGAAACATAAGAAATCGGCATGGACTAGTTTGGTCCAATCTAATGGACAAGCCAGTCCAACACAAATCATTTTTTTGTGCGGAATGTCCTTCAAAGGCACTGGTCTTTAATTTTCATCCCTCAAATTTGAAATCTTTAATTTTTGTCCTTCGCCTAAAACCTATGGGTTCAGGGTTCGAACCCCCGCTCAGTCAAATATTAAAAAAAAAAAATCGCAAGGCAGAAGTTTGTAGTAAAGTTAGGCCTATTTAGGCAGACTTAAGGAAAACTTTTGCCTGAATATGCCTAACTTTTTGCCCAAAATTGGGCCTATTCGGACAAAGTTAGTCCTTAAGGCAGAAGTTTGTAAAATTTCAACTAAGTGAAAAAAAAACAATTGCCTGAGGCATAAGGCAGAGTTTTGCCTTCGAGGTAGAGTTTTGCAATTTTTTTATTTTAATTTTTGACTGAGTGGGAGTTCAAAACCAAGGGATTTTAGCGAAGGCCAAAAATTAAAGACCACCAATTTGAGGACAAAAAACTAAAGACCAGTGCCTTTGAAGGACAATCGTGCAAATGACCTAACACAGATTGGCAATTCATAAGTTTGGGCCATTTATTAGTATATTGTATGTATGTATGTATCTGAATTTAAAGGGGAATTGACATTTTGATACAAGAGTTAGATAGTATTGGCATAACTTTAACAAAAAATGTGGGAGCATAATTCAGCCATAAAAGTATTGGCACTAAGTAGCCAATTAAGTAAAGAGCCTCCTTAATAATAGGGATACAATTATTTTTTTCCTTATTAAACGTGTAGGTTAATATATATATATATATATATATATATATATATATATATAATAGGGATGAATATTTTTTATCCCTTATCTAATGGTAACTAAGCAAAGAAGTGGCTAAATAGGGATGAATATTTTTTTATCTCTCATTTAACATGATATACATTAAATGTATACAAATGATCAACAGATAGCTTTTATACACATTATGTGTAAAAAAACAAATCAAATCGCCTATTTAATATACAACACACATAATAAATTTTAAACAAACATCATGTATTTAAAAAAATAAAAATTATTATTCATGTATTGTATGCATGTAACTTGAAACTTATGAAATATTTGTACACTAGCCTATGTATACACTAATGTATACAAATGATCAACGAACAGTTTTATACACGTTATGTGTATACAAATTATGGAATATGTGTACCCTAGCCTAAGTATACAAATCAACATGTGTATAACTCGTCCCAGATTTATCACTAGCCTATCACCTATGCTTACAAAGATGTTTCACGGATACAAACCAGTGATAAATTGTACTTTTTATGCATTGTATATATACACACACACACACACATGTATTCATGAATCTGATGTATACATCATATGGATACCAACTTCTATACATGTATTCATGAATCTGATGTATACATCATATGTATACCAACTGCTATATGTGTATTCATGAATTTAATGTATGCATCATATGTATTCAAACTGCTATACAGAATTACAGATTGGTATACATGTTTTTTTGTGGGTGGTGAATTCGAAGGAATACCCTTTAGAAAGAGGATAGTCATAGTTGAACATGTTTAACTTAATTTTAAGTAGATGGATGATTCTATATTCGTTTGCTAATTTTAAGGAGAAATTTTGGTAGAAAGTTAGGAGAGAGAGAGAGAGAGAGAGAGAGAGAGAGAGAGAGAGAGAGAGAGAGAGAGAGAGAGAGAGAGAGAGAGAGAGAGAGAGAGAGAGAGAGAGAGAGAGAGAGAGAGAGAGAGAGAGAGAGAAAAAAGAGTGCAAAAACTCTGTACTTTCAGCTATGCATACTAATGTATCTCAAATAAATTAAAGAGGCAGTGAAAATATTTGTTATGAAAATTTATGTTTTATGATAAAATTATCTGGTTTAATTTACCAAAATAACTTTTAATTATAGAACAATTTTTAACTTTCAATTTCAAATGACAGTTTCCTTGAATACATGCCTTAATTTCTTTTTTTTCAATAATAATTATTTATATACATAAGGGTTATTGGTATACATCACTTTACAAACATTTATCCCAATTTTGATTGTTAATAGAGAGTTTTATGAGATGAAATAGAGAAAAGGAGAAATTTTTGGAGGAGAGAGAATTAAATTGAAAAGCTATTTTAGTGGGATAATTTATGGTTTATTGAGTACAAAGGAAAATGGCTTTAAACGTGTGAATGGGTCATTCTATGCTAACTTTTTAAAACTTGGCTATTATATGCCAATTGCTTGTCTTAGTTGATATGCTGTGCCAAATTCCCGAATTTAAACACTAGATAATTAGGAGCGTTTGTTTTCTTAGCATCTGAATATATATAGTTTGCTTTTAATTAAAAATTAAAAATATCAAATTACTACTATTAATAGATATTATATTCACACAAATATTAAAAAATAATATTAAATTTTTGTTGTGTTATATTCATTATTTCTTTGATAAATTACACTCTAAATGTTAGCGTTGGAGGCAACTTGAGGTGGTGGAGGTCGGCAATGAAGGTTGTAAGGTGGTGGCTAGTGTTGTTGTGGTTAATTGAGTAGGCTGGTATTGATGGTTGAACAGTGATTGCTATTTATAGTTACGTTGTGGAGTGATGGTTGACCAAATGTGATGGATATACATTGATGGTTAATTATGAGATGACTGACAATGGTGATTAATATTAGAGGATAGTGGTAAACGGTGATTATAGTAGTTGGCGATGGTAGTTGCTGATGATAATAAACAAAGTTGTAATAAAATTCTTAGGTTTCCAAAAATCCTTAAGTGAAGGTCTTTACAATTTTAAGACTTTCTACAAGGTCTAAATGATTCAAAACTTATTAAAGGCTAATAGATAATTGTAAAGAAAAAGTAAATGTACGTATATAATAAACTAAAGTGTGAACAAATATCTCCATTAAGGTGAAAATAAATGAGATTTACAACAACGTCAAGCCCAAAACAAAAAACAAAAAAATGAAGTGATCAAGCTCAATATAAACTTAATAGAAAAATCTTAGTTATGCATGTTCACAGACTATATAAAGATCAACATGTCAATTTTGTAATGTTTTTTGTACAAATAATTACAAATAACAAGATATATAGGAAGAATCATAATATATGATATATACATATCATTCTTCAAAAGATTTTCTTGGTGAGCAAAGTATGATAATATCTTCTTCTTGAGGCAACCTAAAAGTAACCTTCTTCTTCACTATCCCACTTTGTGTTCTATTCATCAACCCTTCTTCTCCACCAATAATATTAATCTCCTGATCAATTTTTCTAACTCTTTCTGAAAAACTAATTCTTGGAGTACCAAACAAGTCCTTATTCACCATGGCTTCTGGTGATGAAAAGCTAATTCTTGGTGTATAAAAATTGGAATTATTCACTTCACGACGTGGAGAAGTTACACAAATTCCTTTAGTAGTTTTAGGGTTATTTATGTAATTTGGTGAATCCAAAAAACATTGGTGTAAAGATTTTCCTTGAAGAAGAGTACTATTTTTACTTTTTGGTTGATGAATTTCTGAATCTTTTTGGCTGAGACAGCAGAGATTTGCACCCATAATTGGGATATAAGTTTTTATTCTAACATGAAGATAGGATAAACGAAAAAAATTAGAAAAAAGTCATGGTGGATATTTAGGGTGAGAAATGAACTGAATTAATTTTGGAGAGAGGTTTTTAAAAGCGGAGGGACCTAAGAGAAGAAGTATAATTTTATGTTCAACGTTGGCTTAGTTATTGACAAGAAGTTATTGTCATATAATTTAATTAGTTATTGTCATATAATTTAATTAAGTGCTATTATAAGAACAAAGTTGTTGATACCATAATTAACTGGTCCGGTTAATTTTGATTTGCATCAAACAAGATTAATAAGGGGAAGGGAAGAGTAAAGTGCTCCCTATCAAAAAGTTTTCCTTCGTCAGATATTCAAATTCGAGACAGTTGATTAAGGCCTCATTTGTTTGCACTAATTGGAGGTCTAATCGAATGGTTCGACCTTGCCATTGTGCATTTGTTTCGCATTAAGATCTAAGCACTTATCGTCCGAATAGGTCTTAATCATTAAGATCTTGAACCAAATCTTAATATCATTAAGAGACATTTTTGTATGAAACTTTTTTATCACCAACCCCAACCCTCCACCTCAACCCCACCCCCACCCACTCTCCACTCCAACCCCACCCCATAACCACCCTCCCTCCCTACACTCCAACCCCCCACTCCCCACCACCCCCACCCTACCACCAAACCCACACCACCTACCCCCACTCCCCACCACCAACCCTACCCCATACCACCCACCCCCACTCCCCACTACCCCCACTTCCCCCCACCAACCCCACCCCCACTCCCCACCAACCCGTTCCATCAACCCCTACCCCACACCACCCACCCCTACTCCCCACTACCCCCGCCTCCCACCACTAACCCCACCCCTCACCCCAACCACCCACCACCCACCACCCACCACCCACTCACTCCTCCACCCCCACTCACCACCCACCACGACTACAAAACATCTCCACCATTACTAGTGAACATAAATGTTTCATTTTTTTTTATCAAATATATATTTTTTTTTTATTAAATTTGTATTTATTTCTACTATTTAGTTACTTTTTAATTTGAATTGTATATTTATTATGTTTAAATAAACACATTATGCACATTCTCGATATTGAAAAACAAACAGTCTTAATCATTCGTGTTGTTCAGACCTAGAGAAAACATCTTAATGATTCAGATGTGTATTCAGATTCAGACGTGTTAATCTTAATGAAAACAAATGAGGCCTAAGAATAGAGGGATCCGAACTATTTCATTACACCCTTTGATTTTGCTCTATGATTAAGTTATTACTAGCTAGTTTTCACAAATTAGCCATCACAAAGTAACATGTAATAAAAATTAAAATAACATGATAAAGGAAACCTAGTCTAAAACCTTCCAACCATGTTTTTATCTTTGTTTCATTAAGGACTTAATTTATTTGCATGAACAGTTATAAAAGATATAATTGCAATTTTTTATACCTTCTTCACGATCAATCAACGGGAACGATATTAGTGAAAAGACTCTTGAATTAAACGACATTAGACAAAACAATTTAATAAGTAGCATAGCAATGACGACTAATTAACGTATTTGTTCAATTTAGCCCGAAGTAAATGACGACATTAGACTCTTAACAAGGAATATCAGTCCACTTCAAACCTAATTATACTAAGGTTGGTGATAAAAGCAAAGCAAAAAGAAAAAGAAAGTGGATGATCGTTTGCATGTATATTTGTCCACACTTGGTATTTACAACCATCAGTTAAAGTTAGATAATTGTGATTAAGTAATATGTACTCTCAGTTTATTAGTATGTAATTACTAAGATTAAAATTAATTATTTTTTGTATAAACACCATATGTCAAATAATGACTTACAGCCTGTTTGGCCAAGCTTCTAAAATCAGCTTATTTTAAAAAGTGTTTTTTTCAAAAGTAAAGTACTTGTGGTTAAAAGTAGTTTGTGTCTGGCCAATTAATTTAAAAAGTACTTTTGAGCAGCAATTAGTATTTGACCAAGCTTTTAAAAAGTGCTTCTAAGTGTATTTTTCTCAAAAGTACTTTTCAAAAAAGTGCTTTTAGGCAAAAGCTATCTTTCCTAGATTTTGAAAAATTGCTTCTGCTACTCCCCAAAAACACTTATTTTTTCCGAAAGGCTTGGCCAAACACCTCACTTTTTTAAAATAAGGACTTATTTTTTCCGAAAAGCTTGGCCAAACACCTCACTTTTTTAAAATAAGCACTTATTGAAAAAATAAGTATTTTTGGGGAAAAAATAAGCTTGGCCAAACGTACTATTAATGTTTGCAGATATTAGAACTATAAGGAAAAGTACTAGAAATGAAAAAAAGTGAAAAATTGAATCAAGAGGATGCTCCTTGTTATTGATCAAGATTCTGATCCAGAATCATTGTATGTGATGATAGCTAGAACTAGGGGTGTATATGGATCGGGTTGATTCGGATTTTTTAAACACCAAACCAAATCAATTGCGTCGGGTTTTTAAATTTATACACCAAACCAAACCAATAAAATTCGGGTTTTTCAACCTCGGATTTTCTCAGGTTATTCGGTTTTCTCAGGTTTTTCGGGTTTTTTCTCGGAATAGTCTTGATACAAAACATATAACTTTTACTTCAAATATTTCTTTAATCCTAGTAAGATACAACTATATAATTAAGGTGTTTCATAAGAATATAACACAAAATGTGAGAAGAATGATGACAACAACAACAACAACAACAACAAGCCCAGTAGAATCCCACCATATGGGGTCTGGGTGAGAAGAATGATGACATTGTATTAAAATATTCAACAAAAGATAGTAAAATCGGTTAAAATAAATATTGCTAATCAATAAGCCATAAAGAAAATGACCATAATTTAAAAATACTAAGTCATACTAAAATAAGTACGGCTAATAAGTATTAATTACATGACAAGAAAAAAAACTTAAGTTATGTATTTTCACTCTCTAAACCAATTATGCAAAACTAAAGAATTGATATCCAACATTATAGTCATTCCTAGTGGTAAATTGAATTTCTTTTGTTAGTATTAGTGTTGGGTTGGTTTTGGTTTGGACTTTATGTGAGTTACTAATATCCATAGGATATAAAATTTATTGACATTCAAAATTCGAAGTTCAAGCTTGAATAATATGATAATAGATAAAAAATAAAAAATAAACTACGAAAAAATTTAAGAAATATTAATAAATTACATTACAAATAAATATTTTTATGTATAAAATATTTTAAAAATTAAATACATGTAATGTCGGGTTGGTTTGGTTTGATTTGACTTTTTTTAGCTAAAACCAAACCAAACCAATTATAGTCGGGTTTTTTTTTCAACACCAAACCAAGTCAAACCAAACCACTAGTAGGTCAAACCAAACCACAAAATTATCTAGACTATATCACTCCCTAAATTTTGGAGGATGCTCCTTGGTAATTGATCAAGATTCTGATCCAGAACTTAGTATGTGATGATAGCTAGAAATAAGAAAATTATCTAGACTATGTCAATCCCTAAATTTTGGAATATATAAGTCGTGACAAAAATTAAAATAGAATGAGATCTATGGCACTTGTGACAAAAAAATAAAATAGAGACAATCACAAATACAATAGTTAAATATTTATGTAGTGAATTGATTCTATGGCACTTGACTTATTTTTGGTTGCTTTGATTAGTTTGGTGAAGAAATTTGAGAAGAATTACTACTATTTAGAAGAGGGGATGCGTTGTGGAACCCCCATAAAAAAAAAAAAAAAAAAAAAAAATTGTGGGCCCCATATTAAACTTCAAGCCCCATATTAAACAACTGATCCACATCCAAAATCAGGAAAAAAAGTGGACCCCATACAATATTGAAAAAAAAAAGTGAATCCCATATTTGTTAAAAAAAATGTGGGCCCCATATTGTATGATAGACAAACTACAATGTTATATTAATCGTAAGTCTATATATATATATATATATATATATATATGCACAAAAATAGTGCAAACTAATAATGTCCAAAAGGGTGGGCCCCATACTAAATAACACCAAAATATAAAAAATAAAAATAAAAAAAGAAGAATATATAGACACATGCTTCATCGTCCGTTGACTTAAAAAAAATTACTAAATAACAGAAGAAAAAACTGTGGCATTTGTGACAAAAAAATAAAATAGAGACATATTAATCACAAATATTAAAAAAAAAGTTAACCCCATATTTAAAAAAAATATATCTATTGAATTGAGTACTTTTTATTGGCAAACACTAATATAATAAATTTTTGGTTATATTTCGTGTATTTTGAACATAATATGTATATATATATTATGGTAAAAAAGAAACTTGAGAAGAATTATCAAGCAATATATAAAATAAAAAATATTATTGACCTTGACGATAAAAAAAAAGTGGGACCCCATATTGAATATAAAAAAAAAGTAACCCCATATTAAAAAAAATATAATGACTTTGTATTTTAAACACTAATATAATGGGTTGGTATAACTACAATGTTATAAATCATATTTTATAGTGTGTGTATATATATATATATATATGCATAAAAATAGTGCAAATTAATAATGTCCAAAAAAAAAAATGCACCACATATTAAAAAATCAAACAATATTCAGAGTGGATTTAGATCGCACGTGGATCATCCATTTTGAAGCAAAAACGCTTTTCTTCAAAAAGTTAGGTAGTCAAACCATACAATTTCTTTTTTTATATTATGGAGCAAGTTTACCATTTATTTGTGACCAATAAATATACTTAAAATATTTATATTTTAAAATAAGATAGAATTTAATTACTTTTTTATTTTTATTCTTACTCCAATAAATGTGAAAAGAGATTAATGTCGTAGAAAAATATATATATCAAATGAAATCCTGTCAAATTATAATTCTAATCGAGCTTTATAGTGATCCGAGAATATTTACCATAAATTAAAAAATAGTATTTCTTCGTTTAAATAGAAAATCAATTTCTACTTTGTTTTGTTTTAAACATGTAAAATTAATTTAATAATTTTTAGAATTATCCAAATCAAAATTTGATAAAAATAATAAGTATTTTACACTTTTAAATTTATGAATTAAGTATCAGATGCTTAAATAAATTGTTTTATCTCAAAGATCCATGAAAAGTTTCCTTTTGGCAACTTTGTGATTTTGTATTCGATTTTTCTAACGTTATATTAATGCTTTGAACATAATATATATATATATATATATATATATATATATTAAACCAGACAACTATATAAAATTTCAATGGTATAAAGTTATTATTGCAAATCACCTTGAAGACAAAGTAGATTAGATGATATAACTAGGATTTATTGGGATTGGTATTAGAAGGTTGTAGCCGGATTTAGATGGATGATGGATTAACAAAATGTGTTCGTTGAAATTTCGTTTATAGTACTGGCGGGGGAAAAAATGAAGCTTTATAGTGAACGTTATCAAATGAAATTGGTAAAAAATAAGTAATTGGCGATCCATGAAAATGGCAACTTTGTGGTTGATTTTTTCGAGGAAAATCTATCTTTATGAAAATAATTTAAACGAGATCAAAATTTCAATGGTATAAAATTATTGGCAGATGGCCTAATTATGCCCTTGTTTGGGCTTGGCAAAAAAAAAAATGAAATGGTCATGAAATTAGTAACTGATCATCAAAAATCATTGGGCCTATTAAAAAATTAGAACTTCATCGAAAAAAAAAAAAAAAGGATATTTAGGCTTTTAGATTTTGTCCTATTTTTTAAAAGTTATACAAATATAGCTCCTGAAAAATTAGACTCGCGTTAATTCTCCACCTTATAATACCCTCCCCCATTTTCCCCTTCTTCTACCCCCATTTTTTTTTAAAATAGTATTATTTTGCGGGATCTAACTCGCTGTTAATTACAACTGTTACTGGATGGTATCCATTTTAAAGCTAGATAATGTACCTCAAGGAACACTTAAATCTATACGAAATAAATAGCAAACAAATTATAAAATGAGAACTTGGCGCTTCTTTATGTAGCGAAAGTGAAAAAGTGGAATAAATCGCGGCTAGAATCACTAATCTGTAACGTTTGTTACGTCATGTCGAAGCAACCTTTTATATATATATATCACAACGACACAACCTAAATCCTAACTTGTGTACGAAGAAGAAGAGAGCGTGTGACAAAAACACTAGAGCGTGTGACAAAAACCCTATCTCCCGTATGTATTAATCATACATTATAAATTACTTTTATAGAAAAATTATTAAGTTAAACAGTAATCACTATATTGTATTTATCCTAGTGAGGTTTTAGAACACTTTTATGTATGAACTGTTATTTCCAGCTGTAAATTAATCGTATAGATGTATAGGGCAACATCCGTAGATACCAGATGGTCGTATCAAAAGGTGACACGTGGCGATGGCGACAGGTCATATCCGAGTCTGCGAAGGAGGGATTCCAGAAAAGCATACGAAGCTCCGGATTAGTAATTTGGTAACCCGCTTCCAGAGGCAAAAGCTACAAAGGGTCCGGAGGAGCGTGCTAACTCATCGTCCAATGCCATTCAGTGCAACCGCCCGGCGACTCTAGCTCGAAGCCTCTCCAAGGCCCAGTCTACATACACTACTAAAAAAAGGTAAACATCGACGGCCAAAGCCGACGGACTGCATCGACGGAAAATCGACGCAACACGTCCATCGGTTTACGTTACGTCACTTTTCGAAAATCGACGGACTGCGTCGGTTATGTAAAAAAAGAAAAATTGAAAACCGACGGAGTCCATCGTTTTTTTTTTTTTTTTTTGAAAGTAAAATAATGAAAATGTAGCAACTTGGAATCGAACCCGAGTATGTTCCTTCGCATTAAAGGGCTCCACCACTAGACCACTCATGTTCTTTGTTCACTTACATTGATATAATTTATACTATTTTTTCGCTCTAAAAACCGACGGACTCCGGTGATTTTTTTATTAAAAAAAATTAAAAATTAAAAAACGGATGAAGTCTGTCAGTTTATTTTAGAAAACACTATAAAAAATAATTATATTTTAAAAATAATCGACGCAGTTTGTTGGTTTTCAAAAAAAAAAAAAAAGATTTATTATCGTGTCGTCAATTTTTGCCAGTTTTTTAGTAGTGACAACTAGCTATGCTTTACTTTCATTTATCTTGTTAATTATTACTTGCTATTTCATAATTTTGGTTACATTGATCCACGTGTCCTTGACCTCGCTTACAAATTCAACTATACCGATATTTCGTGTAAATAATAGAATTTTGTGTACTATTCTTTATAATGTTCATCCTCCGCAATAATATTTCACTATAACGATCAAGTTTTATATTGAATCGATATTTCATATTATGTTATATTATATGTTTTCTATAATAGCTTTTCACTATATTAATCAAAAGATATCCATGCAAACGACGTCTTTATAGAGAGATTTATATGATTATATTTAGTCAAATGTTTCAACATAAATAAATTATGTCATTACTCACTTTATATTTTGCGTCCATTGTGTACTTGCACAATTTCCACTTAATGTTTTTGGTGGACTATTTTAATACTTTTGGTCAATTATATATTGGAATTCACTTATCCTTCAATCAGGTCACATGCAATCAAGAATATTAATTTTTAGGAGTATATTTATTTTTTCCATTATATAAGAAGCTACAAATAATAAGTGGAGAAAGGAGCTTAGCTTTATCATCACTTGAGATTCAATGTATCTAGACGGAATTTCAAGTTCATTGAACTTGCCTGTATCTGGGAGAAAGAAAAAGATAAATAAATTGCCATTTTAGTACAAGCATTACGTATTCAAATTTCCGCATCCATGACTATACATAGGAGTATAAATTATTTTGGCAAATGCGCTCGTGCTTAATGAATTTATCTTATTGATCAGTGTTTGATTAAGATAGATTCAGAATTTGAAGTTATGTATTCTTATAATTCCTCCAAGTTAATGTTATAATAATGGGATTCACCGTCAAATATTTATAGATATTTAGTGAATTTCTTAATTAATACTCATATAAGGTTTGAGCAAAAGTTTCTAAGTTCATGTGAATCCATAACATACGTATATTCTCTAAATCTGCCCTTATTGCTCGGAACAATATGGAATATATATGTCTTTCACTACTAAGAAATCACTATTTTCTCACTGAAAAATGTCTAGCAGCAATTCCTACTAAATGTAGGTGGGAAAAACCTAAATAATAGTGTTTTCAAACGAAAAAATCAGGAAGTTACTAATGTTTCCAATGGGAACTCGTTTCCCACCCTCGTGTTTTTTCAGGTGGAATGTTAGTACAGAATGACACAGGGAAATTTTGTTTTAACACAAATTTCCTACTGAATGTCAGTGGGAAAAACCTTATTTCTAGTAGTGTTTTATGGCTTCTCTTCTTTGAGTATTTATAGATATTTTGTGGATTTGATTACACACATATATATTACTACTATATATAAGGGAGAATACCCATTTTTTGTAGTCTTCACATGATTTTTTTCTCTCTTTTGCTTAATTAAGGTTTTAATGACTTTGAAAGTCCTTATACATGTTGGTAAATTTTAGAATTTTATGAGCTTTTTTCATGCCACTAAAAGTGATAATGTCATGAAGATTGTGGGCCCCACAAAGCACACTTATACATATTTGAGTCTTTTCACTTATACATATTTGAGTCTTTCTTTTATGTGAAAATATTAGTCTATTAAACTTGTTTCAAAATATATTTTTCCTTAAGAATTTTATATATGCTTAATTATTGAGTTAAAATATATGTTAATTTGGATTATCGAATACTATAATCTCAAAAAATCAATCCAGAGAAATAAATGAAATTAATTGACATATGAAAAGCTCAATTTGGATTGTCGGATACTATAATCTCATGAATAAATTTCAGTAAAATAGAAATTAGAATAGCCTTCATTTGTTTGATTTTTTGTTTTTAAAAAGTCTAATATATAAACTAATAAAAATATTTTCGTTCAGATACCTTTTTGTACTTTAATATCTTAGAATTCTTAGAAAATGTCAAATTGATATTATAAAAACAAAGAAGTAAGAGTGAAAAAGAAGTTTAAAATAAATCTACAAATTTAGTTTAATAGCCCGGACCAAATGACACTAGTTATTAGGGTGGAAAAGTTAGTAAATTCACATGTACTGATGGCTGACATTCTAAATTCGCGCCTAGTGCTTGGAACAATGTGGAATATGTCTTTTTTGTCTTCTCTTCTTTGAATGGAGACCATGGAGTCATTTTTAAGTTACTAAATGACTACTATACTGCTCAATAATTCCCTTCAAATTATTTTGATGATATCAACAGAGTGTTGTAATTAATAAAACACAAATGATTAACATTTCCCATTTGGTGCCTTTTAAGTCATAGCCATCTCAATCTTAAAACAATAGGTGATCAATAGTGAAAACATCTTTTTATACCTATGGTGTCATTTTTTTGACCGATGTCTTTAATCCTGAACAAGTCAAAATATATATACTACTGTTACATGACATGCTTTGTTCCAAAAGCAAGAAGTTGATTCACATGATGATTATAAGTAAAATGCACTTTATTTTAATACGGTCCATTTACTACTTGCACTATTAATGAGAAAACGACAAAAATGGTCCCTTAGCTTATGTTTGAGGGTAAGTTCAAAATAATCCTTTAAGTATGCACTTATCGTATAGTTGTAGTCCTTTAATTAAGTTTGTCACAAATTAATAAAAATGGTCCATTATGTTTGAGGATAGGTTCAAAATAGTCTTTTGAGTATGCACTTATTATTATTGAAATCTGAACTATCTGTTAGATTTGACAAAAATTACGAAAAAAAGATTTAATTATAAACACCAAGAAAATTCCATCAATACTACAATATGCAACACCAAAAACTACACTAGACACTAAAAAGATATTAAAAAATTAACATAAATTAGATCTCAAAAAGCTACGCCAAACTTTAAAAATTAATTAGAAATAGCAGAAACTTTAATAATGAATCATATGTGATTATCAGAACTCTTTTAGGATTGGGATATAAGAGTATGATATGCATAATTAATTTAAAAGGCAATGTTGGCTGTTCAATTCACAAAACTAATTTCAGAAATAGAAAAAATTGCACTCTGATTTTTTTAGATAAGAAATGTCTCAAATGATCTAATTAAAAAGTATTTGGATCCCAAATCAATATCATAAATATATATATGGATATAATTTCATGAATGATCACTCGAATTTTATTCATTGCACACAAAAGTCACAAAAGTATTTTTTGTAACACGAAATTATTCAACTTTGTCTAATTAAATATCATGGAGAATCACTAATCTTTGCCTAAATATCACAAAATGTCACTAAATATTTTTTTTTTGGTAACAAAAAAAGTTCTTAAACTTTATCTTAGTATCATGTAGTACATTATGTTTTCTCATAATGACTTTATGTGATAAGAAAAAATTAGTTTAGTGACTTTCATGATACTTAGCTAAATATTGGGTGATTTTTTTGCTATAGTAAAACAAAATTAGAGTTGTCATTCATGAAACTCACCTAAAGTTTGAGCTTTTGTTAAAGTGTCAATTTTATTTATTTTTAACTTTTTTTATCCGGCGTTCAATACTCACATCGAGACCCGTATAAATTCGATTCGGAACAATAAAACAATTCCTAACAAACGGAACTAAAACCACACGTTTGAGGAATATTTTATTTTTATGCGGAGAACAGTTTAAATCGAGACTTATATAAAAGGTATATTATCGGATTATCCCTTAAGCTAAAAGACGAACTTATTCGTATATTATGTCCACATCCATTGAATCATTCACTTTAACACAAATTAGTATGCCAAATTCGAATCTATTCGAATATACTTGTAGTAAAAGAAACTATATATATATATACACACTTCATCAACATAATGTCTTCATCTTACTCTAAAAAAAAACTCCATTAATGGTTAGTGGTTTTTTTCTCTGTGAACATATTTTCTCCATGATTGCGACATAACTAGAATCATTTATATTCTATTCCTCTTTAAATTCGAATCATTTCGAAAAAGAAGAAAATATTGATATCAGAAAAAATGGCAAGATTCGTACCAGTACAGTTTAAGAGAGTAATGGCCGCGTTTGATGACGTGGCAAAAGCGAGGATTTGTGAAAGCAGTGGTAGCGAATATTCGTCGAGCTTGACGGATTTATCGGGACTCGTAAATTCGTTTTTAGAAAGAGCTGGAGAAGAAGAAGAAGAAGAGATAAATATTATTAATGAGAAATTATTTGATGAGTTTAATGAAGGAAATGTTGATAATAATTGTTTTGATGAGTTGGAAATTGAGGAAAATTTGAGGAATTTGTTAAATTGTGATGAAAATACTGGCGTTATTATTGGTGTAGTGGAGAATGTATTGCTTGAAGAAAATGAACGGAGTTCGACTGAGTTTAAAAGGCGGTTGATGAATCGATTACGTGATCGAGGCTTTGATGCTGGTAAGCAGCTTTTCTGTTTAAAATATTTTTTTGCTTGAAATATATATATACTTCATGAATCTAAATTGTATATACCATTTGTATAAAAAATTATGTGAGCTACGAGCAATTTAGTGACAGTTCCTCTATTTGCATTGCTAAAAGGTGCTTAACTTTAATATATCTCCAAACACCTCAACCTTCTGAGTGTTTTCAGCAGGGGCGGATCTAGAGCCCGCCAAGGGTGTTCACCCGAACATCCTCGTTAAAAATTTACACCGAATATATAAGATATTTGTTTTTTATGTGCATATATAGATTTTGAATACTCTAAACACAAGAGAAAAGGTTGGTTTAGTGGTTTAGGGTGTTCAAAATTCACCTTGAGGTTCCAAGTTCAAATTCAAGTCATTACATTTTTATTTTTCGAACTCCCTCGGTGAAAATCCTGGATCCGCCACTGATTTTCAGTTGTTTTTTGCTTTGAAATATTATTCTATTTAAATTATATGTACTATTTGTGTAAAACTACTAAAAATACAAGGAATTAATGACAAGCTAAACAGTAAAATCGTAGCTAATTCTAGTTTTTCTAATTGTAATATGCATGCATTCACTTTATACTAGCTTCTAGCTCCTTGATTTGCATTGATAAAGGTGCTTTACTTTAATATATCTTCAAAAACCTCAACCTTCTAAGCGTTTTAGTTGTTTTGGAATATTTATGCAATCAAGCGTAAAAAAGTTAGAATCATTAGCTTATTTCGTCCAAAACAACTAAAACGCTTAGAAGGTTGAGATGTTTGAAGATATATTAAAGTAAAGCACCTTTTAGCAATGCAAATCAAGGAACTAGTGAAAAGCTAGTATAAAGTGAATGCAACGCACAATTTACTTTATATAAGATAATTGTGTGTATATAATAATGGAATCATTTGCAAGAAAAATAAAGCATATTAACTACTACAATATGTTAAGACACACTATTGGTGCATATAATTTAAATCTTTATCTAACTGATTTTGTGTAATTCCACCTTACAGGTTTGTGCAAATCACAGTGGGAGAAAGCTAGTAATCATACGTCAGGAAGTTACGAGTATATCGACATTAATGTGGCCGGTAATCGCTACATTATCGAGGTTTCATTAGCTGGGGAATTTGAAATCGCTCGAGCAACGCCTTGTTACACCTCATTGCTCAAAATTTTCCCTCAAGTTTTTGTTGGCAAAGTAGAAGAGTTGAAGCAAGTGGTGAAAATTATGAGTAGAGCCATGAAGAAATCTATGAAAAAAATGGATATTTATGTGCCACCATGGAGAAGACTTGCTTATATGCAAGCTAAATGGTTTGGATCTTATAAGAGAACAACAAATGAGTTTAAAACAAATGAAAATTATGAAAAGAGTACTTTTGATTCTTCTTCAGAGAAGAGAGCTGTTGGATTTGTGCCAATGCCAACAATTTCTTTCTATTGTAGAGAGAATATTATTGCTTCTAATGGTGGCATTAAAATGGGAAATTTAGCTGCAGCTTTGAATGGATAATATCATGATGAATCAACAAAGATTATGGTACTCGAGTTAATCAAAAGTCTCGGGTTTGAGCCTATCGAACACCTGGTGGGAGAGCAAAAAAAAAAAATGACGAATATAAGTTTGTTTCATTTGTTAGAATTAGAAAGCCATTCTTGTGTACGCAATTAGCTTTATTTTTGGTGGCTTTGGAGAGTAATATTACTGTTTAGTGGAGAAAAAAATATTTTATTTCTCCAAGTAGTTGCGGTTGAGGATTTTAATTCTAGATCTCATTGATTCTTTAATCCCTATATAGTAAGTCATTAGCATGTTGCAAATTAATGCAATTTGTATATAGTTATGTACTTATCAAGTAATGGACAATACAGAAAAATATATGCATATACTATTGTTTGTGCGCCTCGGTAGCTTCTGGAACATATTTAATCTTTTAATTCTTTACCAAGGCATTGCACGATAAAAATATATCATTTTCTTACATGAAAGTAATTAGCATTCTATATATGTAAACTATATATCACAGGAAGAAGTCATTAAATTGTGAAAAAGCATATTCTTGAAGTAATTCCGACTATCTCCAAATCTTGACTAGGAATGTGCAAATAAAGTTTCACATTAATAATTGAAAAGATTGAAAAATTATATAGATATAAGCATATTCGAAATGTATTGTGGGATCTTTTAGGAAAAACCGTAGTTAGAATAGTTACTATTAGAACCATCCTAACAGTAGTTGCATCTAGAAAATGGTTTATACAATGCATTTTTACAAGGTGACTTGCATGATGAGATTTACATGACTATGCCACAGGGATTTACTAGTCTAGGGGAGAAGGTATGTAGACTAGTCAAATCCTTCTATGGTCCAAAACAAGCTCCAAGAGAGTGGAATGCCAAACTCTCAGAAGCATTGGTCAAATTACAGTTTTACCAAAGTCAACATGATCATTCCTTGTTTATCAGGAAAACTGCTCAAGGAATAATCCTGTTGATGACATGTTGATCACAGGCAGTACTCGTAGCCTAATTGAAGAAACCAAACTTGAGCTAAAGAAAGCTTTCAAAATGAAAGACTTGGGGGAGTTGAAATACTACTTGGGAATAGAGTTTGCTAGATCAGACAAAGGCATCACTATGCATCAGAGAATATATGCATTAGAACTCATCTCAGAAGTTGGATTATCAGCAGCTAAACCAGCTGGGACACCAATTGATATTAATGTAAAATTGACATAAAAATAGTATGATGATCATATACTTAAAGAAAAGGAAAACCAGGTCCCAGATGATCCTTTAACTAATCAAGCTCAGTATCAAAGACTGATAGGCAACCTACTCTATTTAGCCATGACTAGACGAGATATTGCATTTCGAGTACATACTTTGAGCCAATTTTTACAACAACCTAAAGCATCAAATCTTGAAGTAGCTCTTAGAATTGTAAGATATGTAAAAAAGCAACTAGAACAGGGCATCTTGTTATCTAGTAAACCAAGTGACACAATTTAAGCTTATTGTGATGCTGATTAGGCAGCTTGTCCCCTAACTAGAAAATCAGTAACTGGTTTCATTGTGAAGATTGGTGATTCTATTGTATCTTGGAAAGCTAACAAACGTATAACAATTTGTCTCAAGAAGCTCAAATTAATCCGAGCACGTACATGGCAATAAAAGATTCGAACTAGTTTGGCTTGTTGGATTACTTAAAGAAGTAAATGCATAAGTGGATTTGCCTATAAACATCTATACTGATAGTACAGCAACTATTCAAATAGCTGCAAATCCTGTCTATCATGAAAGGACAAAACACATAGAAATAGATTGCCATTTTATAAGAGAAAAATTGCAACAAGGACTGATTGCAACTCAATATATGCCAACCAAAGATCAGCCTGCAAATATCCTCACTAAGGGACTTAGCAGGGTACAACATGAATACCTTATGTTCAAACTAGGTGTATTAAATATCTTCCCACCACCTAGTTTAAGGGGGAGTGTAGAATAATACAAAAATATACAGCTAATATACAGCTGGTATACTGAAATTGTTAAGAGCATAACTAACGGTCCAAAAGTTGGTCATGCATAGTTTTCCCTCCAAAAGCAGTTATGGTTAGTTAGTTAGCGTAGAGAGGTTAGTAGATTATATAAGATGTATTTCTATCACATTGTAAATCAATTCAATCAATACAATCTACTAGAAATGTTCTCTCTACTCATGTTCATCATTTCCTTCTCCTCTTTGGTTAACTGGTTCATAACCAGTTGATCTTGTGCTAGTGTACTGTTATTAAGTTCGTTTAGTTTCTTGCACAATTAATTACAGATTCGCCCAAAGCTGACAATATCGCATTATATTACATTGTAATATTTTTGAGCTGAGCTGACAATGTTATATTAGACAAGACATAGCACATATGTAGCTACCGAGAACATGACCCTAGATAGGAGGATATGAAGGTCTAGGATTAGGGTGAAAAGTTAGTAGATAGGCGAGCATTGTCTAGTTTCCCTTATTATTATTATTATTATTAGTATTACTCTCCTGTTGTCTGATTCTTCGATTTTTATTATTACCTGTTATTTCCTTTACTTTTCGGGTAGTGTAATATTTATTGTTGTTACTGTTCTTTTCTTCATTATTTTCAACATGACTTCTTGACTACTGTATTTCCTTTTCAAACCTGCTTTGAAATACTTTATTATGATCTATCGGGGACAATCTATTTACCTTCATTCACACCACACCACCATTCTCAGACCCCACTTTTAAGATTATGCTGAATATGTTCCTGTTGCTGCTGCTGCTGCTGCTGCTTCTTCACTATTAATCAACATGTACGGTAAGTATTAGCTAGTGAAAAGACTCTTGATGGCCACTTTACAACTTGGAGGATTTAATAGCAACAAATTTTATTTGAATTAAACGACATTAGTGATTAGACATTTTTTTTAAAAAAAAGTAAAGCAGTGATGACTAATAACGTATTTGTTCAATTTATCCCCAAGTAAATGACGATATTAGACTCTTAACAAGGAATATTAGTCCAGTTCAAAACCTAATTACACTACAGGTTGGTGATAAAAGCAAATTAAAAAAAAAAAAAAAAAGTGGATGATTGTTTGCAATGTCTATTTGTCCCCACTTGGTATTTACAACAATCAATTGAAAGATAACTGCAATTAAGTAATATATATGTATTCTCAGTGTAATATTGCTAAAATAAAATTAATTGATTTTCGTATAAATACCGGATGCGAGTAAGTATTTACCATTATTTGCGTACTAAATAATGACTTATTAGTATGTGATGATAGCAAGAAACAAGAAAATTCTCTAGACTGTATCACTCCCTATATCGGCGTTTGGCCATGAAAATAAGATATTATTCACTTTATTTGGAATTTTGAAGTTGGAGTTGTGTTTGGTTATAATTTTTGCAAAGCATTTTTTGTTGTTTGAATGTACTGAAAGTGAAAAAAAGTAAAAAAATAAGGTTGTAGTTGTTTTTCAATGGCTAAACGCTGATTTTCAAATAAAGTGAAATGATTTTCCAAAAAAGGTGAAAAATTCTCATGGGCAAACGGGTCCTTAACTTTTGGAATATATAAGTCGTGACAATTATTCTGACAAATAAATTATATAGAGACAATCACAAATAAAATAGTTAAATACTTATCTAGTGAATTGATTCTAGGCCGTTTGACTTATTCTTGTTACTTTTTATTAGTTTGATTGAAGAAACTTGAAAAATATTATTGTTGGATTTTATTGAGCTTGAGTGTTGAAGCCGATAAAGTGAGTTTATTGATTGTGAAGATTTGAATCTAATGAATCTAATCATTAAAAATTGTTGGGATTGTTAATAGAATGTGAGAGAAAATATAGAATCATTTAGAATTGATTTAGACTAGTTTGGTTCAATTTTAACGTGAAATACATGTTGTTGAAGTTTCTACACAATAAGTTTATAGCGATTTGTTGGAATCGTCAAGATCTGGTAACCAATTTTTGGCTCTAGTCAGAATTTATGACAAGAAAACCTAATGGACTTTATGTTGATATGTCAGAATTATTAAGGAGCTTTGGAATTTTGAGATGAATTTATTTAAAATCGTATTTAATTTTTAATTTGGATTTCGCAGTTCTTTTTATAAACATAAAAACCTCTACAAGTTTGAAAACCATCAAAATTTTTCCAATTCTTATACAATCTTAACAAATGAGTAAATCATATTCATAATAAAATTAATACGCCTACTGAAGGTTTTCTAAAAATACAATATCATTTGATCAAATTTTAATTTAATAAAAGGAAAATTTAACATGAATAGTAATGTGATTACTCTTTAATATAATCCTCCCACATGGTGCATTTACCCAATCTCTTCATCGTCAAGTATGCATTTTCCCTGTAAACATGACCGGTAAATATATCTACCAACTTATAGGTTTTTTTTTTTTTTTACAAAATATAAATGTATGGATCAAATTTTATATTTATATTGTTTGAAATCATGATTTCAAATCCCAAATCACGCATTTTGGATGATTTGGGATTTCATCTAAATGAGATGAAATCGAGTATTTAAATCACACGTCAAACGCTGATTTCATCTCAGATGAGATGAAATCACATGTCTAAACGCCTACTAAGATTTGAAGGCCAACTTTCGACCATCATCAGAATTATGACAAGGCAAGCTAATGAATTGTTTGGCGATGGACGATAATTCGTTAGCAAGTTTATGGTCAATTTGGTGATTTCAGGCCACATGTGGTCACTACTCCACCATACTAGGCCCTCAAATGAAAATAATGTCCAAAACGTTTGAATATTGAAATGAAAGACCAACTTACTAGTTATAGACTTATAGTCTGTTTGGTCAATCTTTTAAATTTTTTTTTTTTAAAGTGTTTATTTTGAAAAAGTAAAGTGTTTGCTCAAGTTTTTAACAAAAATGTAAGTATTTTTGAGTAGCAGTTTTTTCAAAAGCTAAAAAATAGCTTTTTTCTCAAAAATACTTTTATAACATTGATTAAGCAACTAACTTAATGTTGATAAAAGTATTTTCTTAAATTAATTAGTCAAACAAAAACTTCTAATCCCCCAAAAAACTTTTGCAAAATAAGTAGATTGAAGCTTGGCCGGCTATTAAGCAAATTGTAGCATGACTAATCTTTTTTTTTTTTTTTTTTGCGCGGGTTGTCCTTCATATGGACTAGTCTTTAAGTTTTGCTCCTCAAATCGCTAGTCTTTAATTTTTGTACCTACATCTCATTTAATAAAAATTTGTGGGTCAAAGTAGCCTTATTCGCCGATTTACGAAACCAGAGATTCTGGGTTCGAACCCAAGCATGATTAAAAAAAAAAAAAACACAAGGCAAGATTTCCTAGAAACTATGCCTATTCGGGGAAAGTTACATAGAAACTATGCCTTGTCCCAAGATAATCCTGTAGGATAACTTCATTTCTACAGAACTAAGACGGATAAGGCATAGTTTCTATGCAACTTTGCCTGAATAGACATAGTTTATATGAAGTCTTGTCTTGCAAAATTAGGTCATAAATCCAAATTTTATTTTTTTGATGTTAGTATATTTTTGATCACTTTTTTTATTACTTAGAGCGCCGAAGGACAAAAATTACCCGATTGATCTAGTCCGGCCCATAAAAGACATTGGGCTCTCAATCCATTTAGGCCCACTCTCACAAACCCTCACTACACCATATATAAACAACCCCTACTAGGTTTAGGGTTTCATTTTCTTCAGCAAAATCATAAACAAGAAACCTCACAGCAGCACAGCAATGGCCGCCAAGAAATCTCTCCGTAACCCAGACCTTATTCGTGGTGTAGGGAAATTCTCCCGTTCAAAAATGTACCACAAAAAAGGTCTTTGGGCAATCAAGAAGAAAAACGGTGGCAAATTCCCTCAACACGACAAAAAACCCGCAGTTACTCAAACCACTGTTAAGCCACCCAAATTCTACCCAGCTGATGACGTGGCAAAACCCCTTGTCAACAAACACAAACCAAAACCAACGAAACTTAGAGCAAGTATTACACCTGGTACTGTTTTAATTATTCTTGCTGGTAGGTTTAAGGGTAAAAGAGTTGTGTTCTTGAAACAGTTGAGTTCTGGTTTGTTACTTGTTACTGGTCCATTTAAGCTTAATGGGGTTCCATTAAGGAGGGTTAATCAAGCTTATGTTATTGGTACTTCAACTAAGGTTGATATAAGTGGTGTTAGTTGTGACAAGATTGATGATAAGTATTTTGCTAAACAAGCTGAGAAGAAACAAAAGAAGGGTGAAGGAGAGTTTTTTGAAGACAAAAAAGAGGTTTGTTTGGATCTTTTTTGCTCATTTTATTGTTAATTATTGAATCTGTTTGATATTTTGTGCTTATGGTGTGGATCTTTTGTTTATTGTATGCTTAAAGATTAGATCTTTTTTGTTTATTGTATGCTTAAAGATTAGATCTTTTTGTTTATTGTATGATTAGGCTGTGTGTATCATTGTTTTTGGTGAATTTTGATCGCTTACACCTAGTTTGGATGGTTGTTGCACATTGTTTCATAATGTATTGTATTGTATTTTATTGTGTTAATGAATACAATGTTTGGATAGATTGTGTCATTTCCATTGTTACATAGTGCCAGACATAAGCAACTTGAAGGATAAACATACAAGAAAAGTAGGGTACGGGGTAGAGCTATTATAAAAAGGTAGTTTAAAGGATAAATTAGGATTATTTGATAATAACAAAAGTCAAAATGAGAATCAGAAGAGAGTTTTTTGAAGAGATGTTATTGGTACCTCAACTAAGGTGAATATTAGTTGGTTTAGTGATAAGTAAGAAAAAGAAGAAAGAGTTTTTAGAAAAAAGAGGGTTGTTTCCATTTTTTTTTTTTTGCTCATTATATTCTTAATGATTGAATCTATTCTTCATTTGGTGCGTAAAGATTGAATATTTTTGCTGATGGTAGGATCTTTTTTTTTTTTCGGTATATGCTTAAAGATTTGATCTTTTTGTTCATTGTATGATTAGGAGAGTGAATAATTGTTTTTGGTGAATGTTTTGATAACTTTTGTTGGCTTTAGATGCATTTGAATGGAGAAACATGGTTAAAGAGGATTCATATTCTTTTGTTTTATATGCATAAAGAATAGATTTTCTTGTTTATTCTATGATTAGGCAGGGTTATTGGTCAATGTTTTGATCTCTTATGCTGGTCTAGATCCATTTAAATGTAGAAACATCGTTACTGAGGATTAATATTCTTTTGTTTATTGTATGATTAGGAAGTGGATTATTGTTTTTGGTGAATGTTTTGATCTCTTATGCGTGCCTTTGATGAATTTACATGGTGAAAAATGGTTACTGAGGTTTCATAGGCATTGAAAAGGGGAGAGCTCATTTTTTGTTTTATGGATTAACCATTTAAATTTTTTACAACCTTACATTTTTAGGTCAACATTTTTGAAAATTAACATTCTCAATAGTTTGGAAGTTTGTTGTATTCAAATAAGAGATTGGTTGGACTGTCAAAATATAGGAATAATTAGTTTCATATAAAATGAATTGGAGAGAGTAGTATTTACATTTTTAACCCATATAGGATGAACCATAAGCATGATCTGTTGGTCCAACATGACCCATACTCTGTAACATTGCTTTTTAATTTACACTATTACCTTTTATTACCAGAAAAATGTCTTTTTTTGTTTAAAATTATAGTTAATTGGAGAAACGTAGTCTGTCTGTGAAGATTCATAGGCATTGTTTTTGTTCTTATTTTGATCTTTTTCTGTTTGGTGTTTTGTAGGAGAAGAATGTGCTTCCTCAGGAAAAGAAGGATGACCAGAAAGCTGTGGATGCAGCATTGATCAAGGCCATCGAGTCTGTTCCCGAATTGAAGGCTTATTTGTCGGCTAGGTTCTCGCTCAAGTCGGGAATGAAACCCCACGAGCTTGTCTTTTAAGCCAGATAAATTAAAACAACTCTTGATGAAATTGATTTTGTTAGATCTATTTTGGTTTATGTTTTGTTTTGGACCTGCGTTTAGTCTTTGTATTGAAGATTTTGTTGCTTATAAACAGCTCGAGTTGGGATATGCAATGTGAGTTTTGCTCTACTTTTATTCTAGTACTAGTACTACTATTGTGTTATAAAACTTGAATCTTGAGCTCAATGGTTTGTTAATTGAAAGCTGCATGTACTAAGAGAAAGGTGAAATTGACTACTCTTGGTCTTGACTGCCAAGGTGGCTGTAGCAATACAAATAGATTTTATCGGAGAAAGTTAACTGGACGGTTCTTCTCTGTCAGCATATCTGCTTACCAAACTTCTTTGTGCTGTTTTCTGAGTGCTCACTATATCTGCTTACTGAACTACTTGCATTTTTGCATGACAGTTTTGAATCGCGTGTCATTACTGGTTTAGCATATTAGGTTGTTGGATGAGGGAGGGAAATGGCATATGATTTAGCCTTTCTAAGAGGCCCTTCTCTAAGATCAATCAACTAATGCAACTTTTTAGGCTAACTGCTTTGTGTTCCATTTACGTCCATAGGTGCTCACAACGCATTCGAGTCATGCACTATCACAAATCTGTTACGTTCTCTTCTTTATGCGATGTATAAACACGCTGTTTTTGGTTATCTTGGAATGCGATAGTATGACTTTTGCTCAATACTAGCAATGCAAGTTACTAATCACGTTTGGTTGTAGTGTGTTCTTACTATTACCCTTAATGCGGACAAGATATAGTATAGCCTATATGAAGGTGGGGGGGGGGGGGGGGCTCTACCTTTTTCTGAAGGTGTGCTCTACCTTTTTCTGTGAAGCCTACGTTGCGGATCCATCATATATTTATATGTTAAATCATAAACGGCAGTAAGATTTGAACACAATCTGATTTTTTATCACCTAAGCTATCAGTATTATTGAGGCTCCAAATGGGAGTGTTATGTTATGTAGGATAATTGAATTTTGACCTTTTGGTATGGTAAATTGATCTTCAGCCCCTCTATTGGAATCTCTTCATTCTATTATGGTCCTTTCAATTGCATCAAATGTTAGTAGTAAAGGTTGCATTGAAGGTAAATCGATCTTCAGCCCCTCTATTATGGATCCTTTGAAACTAATACATATGTTGAATCGATCGGAACTTCGAATATGAAATTCAAAGGGATGAAACAGGAAAGCTGTGTATCAATGACATCCTTAATGATGAACTCTTCTATCATCTTGATAAGTCTGATGTTTTGGCGTGAAAGTTTATTCTCTAGCGACTTATGCTTTGTTATTACCTGGTTAAGTCACATGTTCTTGACAACCAGTTTTGTTAATTATAACTACTTCCGATTACTCGAATAATCAAATGTAATTCTTATAACATCAATGATTAAACACAGTTTTTATATATATAATAATCTAAACACGTTTTTCTCATCATCCTTCTATTAGAAGTGCCTTTCTCCCCTTCCCTGCTTCTCCTTTTTCTTTAATTCAAAAACTCTTTAAGTTCGGTTCGACTACCAATAAGGAAATAGAACAACAGGTCAACCATTCTTATTTGAAAGTTCTTAGAAGTATTCAGTAGTTTACCATACTAAATTTGTGAAGTGGTGAAATATGATTAGGTTGAAAACTGATTTATTGGAATATCTCAGGTTTACAAGCTAGAGGTCAGGTTTGTGTATGTTCTACCATTCCCAGACCCTACCCGGTAGAGGTCAGGTTTGTGTATGTTCTACCATTCCCAAACCCTACCCGGTGGGACTATACTGGGTATATTGTTGTTTAGGTGTAAATCAAAATATATGAGGCAGGGTAGCCACTGCTAAAAGAAGCAATATATTAAACTATAGCTAGTGGTTGGAAAACATGTGAAAGAAAAATTGCTTAGTTAAAAAGGAGAAGGTATTCGTGACATTTAGATATAATTAAAATGAGGATATTGTAGCTCTCTAATATTTTGTTTACTTCTTCTCCTTTCCTTCTTTATTTGTTACGGACTGAAAGTGTATTCTTTTTATTTTTTTATTTGTCAAAAAGGATCTCCTTTTTCATACTTTAACGTTTTTCTTTTTAGACAATTTGCTAACAAACTAAGCTATATGGCAATGTCGGGAGCAATTGCCACACAACACCGAGCATTAACCTTAACAATTAAAATCAAAGTGAGTATATATTACTTAAGTATGGTTGCTTAAATGATAAATGTGTCGTCTGTGAAAGATACATTTTTTTGCATCCGTTAGTTTGTTAGGAACATCCGCTTAACCATCTCAGAAGAATATGATGAATAAGATGAGAAACATCATATAACTCAATTGATCCGCTTCACAACATGATATCTTCATAAAGTCCAGGTTTGCAACCCTGATTTAATATCCAGCAATGTCAAGGAACAACAAGCTATTTCTTTCATAAGATGAAAACATAAAAAGTTGCCAAACATATTGGTACAAAAGTTATAGACGTATAATATCCATCTACATCATTAAGAATGCAAAATTTTTATCGTATATCGGTCAGTCGAACAATTAAGGATGTTGGTACGCCTTCCACGAGGCATCCATGCCAAAATTATGTTAGCATCTTAGTAACTTAACACGCAGGTTACTGATCTCCGGCTTCGTTTATTAAGCATTTTGCTACTTGTAGTGATCGGGATCTTCTTTGCTCCGGATAAGAGGGACACCATCTTGGCGCCATACGATTCTCTCTTCACATAATGCTGCCGCTACTTTCACGTATATTTTATGCTCCTGCTAAGCAAGAATGTTAGTGCTTCAATTGTAGGGCAAATAGAGAGCAATGGACAAGCAATCAAACAAGAGATGACAAAAAGGAAGTAAATGGGCTGCTCAAGTATCCATATTGTAAAGAAAAACCATCATTCTAAAACCATACATGATAACAAACAGGAATCCTACTCATTTGCTGAATAGATGTATAGATTGGGAAAAAAAATTTGGCTATCCTTGCATTAAAACACTGAAAAGCACATATGCATTGAAAATTTTGGCTGCATCCCCCTCCTACTAACATAGGAACTGGAAGTGGAACATAAGGTAACGATCCAAAAAGAGGGGGGATCAAAGATTGAGAACTGTGACCACAGGTTTACTTTATCAGTGCAACATGAAATGTCCAACTTGATTGCGATAACAAGAAATGTGTAAAAGAAATTAATGACCTCCTGAAGAACCCTTGCAGCAAGTGTTTCTGCTGTGTCATTAGCTAGCACAGGCACAACCCCTTGAGCAAGAATACGTCCGGTGTCATAATGCTCATCAACATGATGGATTGTTGGACCAGAATACCTACATAATAGCAAAGAACATGCAGAAAAAATGAATTACTTATGCTTGGAACTTGAAACCAGTAGACATACATATAGGAGCTAAAATGAGGATATAAAGCACTAAACACAGGGAAAACTAAACCTGTGAACAAGGTTAGGTGCTTAATTCTTTAAAAGGGTGGTCAGTTTAAACTGAAAATATGCAGCAACTAGGTCAGAAGTGACAATATCAGCGAACAGTCAAGCAAATAGTTAATCACCAATTCTTGCTTAAATGATGATAAGAGTTGTCTTTAACAATTTATGAAAATTCACTGGGAATTCCGGGATAATGGAGTAAGGGCTCTCAACTCAAAATTGGAGTGTAAATCTGCATAGCAAAAACCAGCTTAGAAATGGTTCACTTGGAGAATGTGAATCCTCAACATTTATCTGATAAGATCTAAAAGATGTTCCTACATCACATTTCGCTGATATTTAATAGAAACGGATGTAGATACTTCCAACCCCAAAAGTGTTGGGTTAAGACTATTGATATCTACCTTATAGAGGAAGAAAAAGTCACATCGAGTATTTAACTCTTCACTCAAGCACGCAATTTGGTTTTGCCTCTTGCAAGCGAACAGCTAAAGCTGGATGTTCGCAAGATCACTATTGGACAGTAAAACACATACCCTCTTTAGACTTGTATTTTTGACCAATGAATTCAAATAAAACTCATGATCTCATTCCCCTTATGCAGCGATTCCAAGAATGATCTAGTAGTATCATACTTATTTGTATTTTACACGAAAAACTTCAGTGTCTTTCCACTTGCATTCGCTTTACTCTTTGGATTTTGGGAGTTCACTCCCAGGTAGTTGTGGCAAACGGGCGGGTCGGATTGGGTATTTGCGGGTCGAAAACGGGTTAAACAAAAAACGGATTTAATATCCACCCACCCATCAAAGCCAAAATAAGCTTAGATTCCAAGAAAGCAAGAACTCATGAAAAATAACACGCACACAAATGGGCATTGATAATATGGATATCAATATTATCCATCTGGATAAACATTTTTTTAGAGGATAATATGGATAATATCCATATTTGATCCATTTCTAAAAGTCGGTTATCCAACCCATATCTAATGAATCAGATTGGATGGTTACTTGTTCTTTTAAACCATTTTGCTACCCCTACTCCCAGGCAATATATTAAATTGATCGAAGGGAACGATAAGAACAACCGGCTTCTAACATCTCCCTTTTTAGTGTCTTCAATGACTGACTTGAATAGCATGATACTCTGAAGTTGGAGCTAGCAACGAAGGGTGATCCACATTATGAGCAGCGGTGTGGCTGCTTTCGGATTGTATTATATAAATCTATAAACTTTACCTAAAATAAATAAACTGTATTATACAAAACTATAACTGAAAGTTTTTAAAATGTATCTGTGCTTGTCTAAAGTAAGCCGCACCCAACCTTTAACTCTAAACCCTGCATCTGAACCTGCCTCTGTTAATAACTGGAAATCATCAACGGAAATAATAAGTCCAACTATATACAGACAGCTTATAATCTGGTACAGTTAATGCATTATTCAGATTAGAAAAATAGTTAATTAACAAGGAATGAGCGCTTAAGCTCATGAAACTGAAAATTCACATCAATCCAACATCTTTCTCTTTAGAATAACGGAAGTCTCATAAGGGCCAGATTTATAGTACAGTATAATCCTCATTATACAGATAAATAATCTCTCTCTCCACTGGCATTAAAAAAAACAAAAAAAGGAAAATATCAAGTTAAGGACTATTGTTTCCTTGCTTAAAGCAATAAAGCGATGTGAAGCAAAGGTTCATTGCTTCATGGCCAAAGGGTGCGCTTCAGAAAATGATGCACAACGTGATCAAACAAGAAACGGCCGGTTCTTTAAATCTCAAATTTGAGTAGGATTCACATCGGCATTATTGTAATTGGATATTGGAACTAGTTATTTCAATTGAAATTTGATTATTATAGATCTAAATTCTTATATGTATGATATTTTTAAATTTTTCATAAATGGCACTTCACTTCTTGTTTTTCACACAAGCCCCATGGACATCGTCGCTTTTTCCACTTTTTGCTTTCAAAAACGCTGGATTATTAGGCCGTCCAGGCCTAGTGAATAAACTCAAGGACGTGATAGTTTAAAGACAAAGGATAGAAAATGGTGCTTGACATCGACTCTTTCGGTCCACATGACAGTGTTTCTTTACTTTCTATTTATCATGGCAGAGTGTCTTTAGGTTTGAACCTAACAACAACTGAAGCTAAGGAACAGGGAGATATTTGATTAACAAGAATAATTCCATTTTGATAGCAAACACAACACATACCTAGCACCAGAAGCTATGACTGCTTTATGCACCTTTAAGCCGTAGTAGCCTTTGCCTCCAAAAGCTGGAAGAAGTGACGGATGAATATTAAATATTGATCTTGGAAATGCTCGGACCAACTCAGTAGGAATAAGCTTTAAGTACCCGGCTAAAAGAATGAAGTCGATGTTGTGGGCTCTGTAAAAAAAAAAATGTTAGTATAAGATAACCGGTAACTTACCAATTAAAAAAAAAAGATAACTGGCAAAGAATATTTTTTTGAAACTGATAAATGGTAAAGAATATGAAGATATAAGATTATTCATGTCCCACTTTAGATGATTTATCCATCCTCATTTGGATGACTAATAAGTATGAAAAGTATCCATACAGAGATAAGAGAGAAGATAAGCAAGAAATTATAGACGTTTATCACGATTTACATGCTTTGTTCACATTTAATTTCCCATTTCTTCGGTAATAGTCTTTTTTCTCCATGTAGAAGAAACCAAGGGCAAATGAGAAGTAAGACCAAACTAAAGAAAGGTGAGCAAAAAGAGAAGCGCTTAACAGAATAACTCTCAAGTTTCAAATAGGCAGAATTAGTGTCGAAAATAGGTGAAATTTTTAAAATAGTTTGCTGGGGAGCAGAAGTACAACAGCAAAATGGGTGACAAAACTAAATATGGTAATGCAACTGCGGAAGACAGGAATTTTTGACAGATGTGCAGCTTCAGAACATCAAAAGCATTACCAGATTGAGGACAAAGAACTTAAACAACATATCTTTTGTACTCATAATATATCAAAAGTCAACCCTCAGCAAAAAGTAGCAGTACAAGTAAATTTCTTCCTATTCAGACACTCCCTCCGTCCCACCAATTTATGTGAAGGTATTTGACTAGACACAGACTTGTGGTCTAATATAAGCTATAGATATATTTGTGTGGCTAGAAATCATGAGTTAAAATGGGAAGTTTTAAATTAACTTGTTACTAAACATAGAAAGGTGCCATTCTTTTTGGGACTGACTAAAAAGGAAATAGCGTCACATAAATTGGATGTAGGGAGTACCATTTTTCTTCTGCTAGTTATCCAGAAGGAGAAGTAAAGACACGGAGAAGGGGAACCGATTGCATCATGGCATAATTTTAGGGAAGAGTATTCTTTTTGGAAAAACTACTTAACCACTCTAGTCAGGTCAATAGAAGAGACATGGATAGAAACGACAAAACCTTAGAGAACCCACAAGATCCTCCTCTGATAAACCCTCGGATGAATTCTTTGCTTTAGGAAACAAAATAACAGGGATGCCTTGCTCCCTTGCATACTTAGCACCTCCACAATCTGCATTTCATTACAAAAGAATCTAAATGAAAAGATGAATGGCAACTAGGAGAAGACAATTGAATACGCATATCTTCAGGTATAAAATGGGCTAAATGTGAGATTTAGACAGTTCAAAAGCTTTAGTGTCATTCCTGAGTAATTCCTCAAAATATCAACTGTACCAAATGCAATAGGATACATAAGCACTTGAAAACCATGAGTAAGAGGTATGGTTCCACCAAATAACATTGGAGCAATCCACATATAAGCTCTCATAAAGCTATTCGAATTACAAAGGAAAATCATAATAGCATAAGGAAACTTTTATTGAAACAGAAATCTCTGAAATTTCAAAACGCTTCCACCAAGAACCTATTAAGCTGATATTGTATCATCAAAACTTCTCATCATCAGTGAGGAAAGACAAAGTTCGTCGCCAACGTGATTTCAGTTTCAACGCAGCATACATATTCATGAAGTCACACTAGCTTCAACATGCAAACTATTAGTGAACCTAAGAATAATAAATTTCAGGAAGAAAGAATGCAGATGAAGCCTGAAGTAAAAACTACGAATAGAAATTTCATTCCTTGGAAAATTAATCAAGAAAATTGCAATACAAATAGACTACATATACAAGTTTTCTCTAAAGCTCAAAGCTTTGCTAAAATCTCAAATAGGAGGGGACCTAAAAGCCAACAATATATAATCTTGAAATACAATAATAACAATAACAACAATTATGCCAGAGTCCCAAACAAGTTGGGGTCGGCTATATGAATCCTCATTGATCACGTTACTCCATTTAAACTCATTTCATGCCAACATTATGCAAATTTAAGTAAGAAGTATTAAAAGTTTTTCTATATTTTCTAAACGTATAATCTCTCAAAGGCCAAACCACCCCAAGAAAAAGCATATGACCTACACTAAGGGGTCGTTTGGTAGGGCGTATTAGGTAGAATAATGCTGGTACTAAAATTTAGTACAATGTTTAGTACTTAAATATTAAGTACTATTCTTATACAAAGTAAACCATGGCATTAATAATACAAGTACTGTTCCTATTCTAATACACCCTAAACAGTAATATTTAGAAATTATGCAATCCATGTTCTTTAATACAACAAATCAAATCGTCTAAAAAATGATGCTAGCATGCCTAATGCTCCCTATTCAGTACTATTCTTATAGTAGGAGAGATCCCACCTCAGCGTGGGATAAAAATAATACTACAATCCCGGGATTATTTATCCCTCGTACCAAACGAGCCCTAAAGTGCTAATATCTAAAACATAATCTCAAGTAAACCATGGCATTAATAATACAAGCTCAGACTTTACCAAAATTCTAATACCCAAAAGACAACTAAAAAATAAATCTTGAAATAAACTGAAAAAATATTATGCAATCCATGTTTATTAGTAACTAAAACAGCTACCTCTCCATGAACAATCCCTTCAAGTGTAGCTTCATAAATTGACCTGAAATTTGAACCACCACCAGATACAAAAACTGCCAATTTCTTCTTTTTAAGTTCTTTATTCACTGTAATAACTTCTTTTTCCATTCTTTGCAAACAATTACTACACTGTAAAATTTTAGGAGAAAAAGAAAAATGGGGTTGCAAGAAAGAGCCTTTAAGGGTAAGATTATTATTTAATGGGTTGTGTAAAATATGAAAGAATGGGTTTTTGGGTTTTTGAATTGGTGAAGTAGTGGGTATGCTGAAGGAAAGTTTAAAAGACAAACTTTGAGCTTCCATTGAAATTTGCACTATTTGAGTTGGCGGCAGACGGCGGTGAACGGCGGTGTACGGCGGCGGGAAGTGGTGGTGCGGCCAAGGTAGTAAAGGAGAGGGAAATATTCTGTATTTATTTGCAAAATATATACTCTTGAAAAGAAGAGAAAAAAAGGGACCTAATAATCTCTTAAAGCTCAGAGCTTTTTTCTGAAAATCTTAAAGATAATTTAAACCAGAATTTTAAAAACAAAAAAACTTATTTTTTAAAAAAAAAATTCACTTTTTTCAGAATCAATACAACTACATTTCAATAAAAAATAAAAAATTACTACGCCAAACACATCTTTATTGGTAAAATTTTAAAAAACAGTGAAACATCTCCAAATGAATAGTCCCTAGTTAATTTATTCAAGTGTAGCTTCACTTTAAATTGTTATCCTGAAATTTAAACCACCACCAGATACAAAAACTAAATTTCTTTTTTTAAGTTCTTTATTCACTGTAAAATAACCTTTTCCATTCTTTGCAAACAATTACTCCATATATCTATTTAAATTTTAGCTCTTAAGACTAAAAGAAAAATGGGGTTTCGTACTTGTTTGGAGAGCCGGATTTAAGGGTAAGATTATTATTTAATGGGTTGTGTAAAACATGAAAGAATGGGTTTTTGGGTTTTTGAATTGGTGAAGTGGTGGGTATGCTGAAGGAAAGTTTAAAAGATAAAATTTGAGCTTCCATTGAAATTTGCACTTGTTTATCTCTTTTACTCATTGGCGGCAGACAAATCTAAACGGCAAAAAGGTAAGTACGGCACCGTGTATTTAACTTATGGTGCGGCCACTTTGGATTGGTGTTTTTCATATATAGGCTATATTTTTAATTATATTTTGATTATTATTTATTTGCATTTCGTTGACTAATATATACATATATTGACTATAAGAAAAGAAAAAAAAAAGGGAAAAAATGTTGTTAGCCTCAATTATGACTATATTTTGGCTATATTTTAATTGTATTTTTTATTATTCGTTCAATATTACTTATTCCGTTTCGTTGAAAAAAATTATATATTTTTCATATATTTTGACTATATTTTTTTGATCATAAAAATAAAAAAAAGATAAAAAACTTGAAAACGTTGTTACCTCAATTATGAACTCAACTTGAATTCGATATTTCAACCGATGAATTACATATATTTTTTTTAAAAAAATCATTTTTCAAAGTTTTTTGATGAACTAGTTTTTTTTTTTTTTTTTTGGTTAAAAATATGAACTACATTTCAATTGAAAAAATATAATTTGAATGAATATGAGATCGATATGGAATGGGAGGATATTTGCGTGAATCGTGTGAACATTAAAAACTCGATTTTAATTTTTGAAAGATTTCATAAAAAAGTGAATTTTTTTTTTTATTTATCCTATATTTAAGTCGACGCATCTACTAAAAATATTAAGTCCTCCCTAAATGTAAAACAATTTATTGGGTAAGGGTGAAAAACTTTATTTTACTGGATTTGATCCCTCCATTCATTTTTTTTTTCAATATTTTTAGAATCAATTCACGCTCCTTGAGTTTTTTGTCCAATACAGGTACATCAATGTTATAATTTAGAGAGGTTTTAAAATCAATTACTACACTTTGTGTCATTAACAAAAGCTTCAATATTAATATACCGCTTCATTTGACCGTATTCATAAAACGGCCTAGCCGTATTGAATCAAATAAAAAATTTTCTAAATACACTAAAAATAACAAAAAACATCACGAATACAATAAATCGAATACCTAACTCAATTCCAAAAAAAAAATAAATCCATATAATTAGTGGGTCGAGCTCTTAATGACTAAAAGGTAAATTTGTTTGAGGCGGAATGGACCGGAAGATCCCGTACTTGTTTGGATTTGACATTTCAGTATTTGCACTTCACGTCTCGTCCAGACACATCCACTCAATATTTTAAACCTCTCTAACTATTGATCTATGTGACATTGATGTACCTGTATTGGACAAAACACTCAAGGAGCGTGAATTGATTGTATATATATATATTGCTATAAGTTGTAAAAAATTAATGGATGGGGTAATTATTTTCCAGCTACTAAATATAAATATGTAGTAATATTAAATGCTGTAATCCCTAAAATAAAAGGACAGAAATGACAAATCGGAACAAGTAGAGGGTCTCCCAGACTATTATACCTTTATTTTAAATAGATATCCATGTATTCAACTGTTTAAAAGCAAAAGAGGTAATCCACAAGAACATACTAGTGTAATATGAGTGTGAGTGTGATAAGATATACGCAGATCTTACCTCTATCTTTGTGGACTAGCGATGTTGTTTCCGATAGACTCTCAGCTTAAAAGAGATAATCCTTGGTCACAATATAAGTGTCTTATTTTTTTTTTTAATCTGTCCCGAACGAGCGTCTATTTTTATATTTAGCAAGTTAATAACATTTTTTTTTTTATATATTTAGTAAGTGACTAATTTAAATATCCTATATGATAAATTTATAACTACAAGATTCAAAGTACATTATACACATCTTAAATTTATGACAACAAGACTCAAAAATCTCTTTTTACTTCTTAAACTTTGTGCGCAGTACCGTAGTCAAACTAGAGTAACTAAAAAAGGATGGGCATGGTATGATAAATGTTGATTATCATACCGAAACCTAAATTTTTTATACCACAGTTTCGATATTATGGTATTTGGTACGGTATTTAGTATGCTTTTTAAAAAAGTTTGGTATTTGGTACGATATTCGGTATTCATAAAGAAAATACTGAATACCATACCGAAATATATAATTACATATACAATTCATATATCATAGTATTATGATACTAACAAATATATAAACTAGTATTATTAGAAAACTAGTTGTTTAAACGTTAAAACTTTGATTACTCTACCTTGATTTAAATATCCTTTTTGTATAATTAATTTACGAAGGGGATTGCTTGTACTTTCTTTTGAATATTTTTATATGTGTAAGGTGTTTAGTACATAATGATTGAGACGTTTCTTAAGTAGCGGAATTCATAATTCTCCACGATGTAAACATATGTAAGTCGAAGTCGGACAAACTATGATACCTCTTTACCGTATCATAATATACCGAAACCGAACTTTAAAATACCAAACCATATCGAATTAATTTGGTAAGATAATGATATAATATTTTTAAAAACCAAAAATTAAAATTAGCGTACCAAAATTTTAAATTTCGTACCATACGGTATCACACCCACCCCAGGGAGTAAAATACTAAAATAAAATTACAAAGAGGGGTATATCATTATCATAGACCTTCACACACTTGATCACTCCCTCCAGATTGAAAACCAAAACTATAAATACCCTCAGATCTCAAAATAAATAAATAAAACATAAAACAAAAAATTCCGAGATCGGAAAAAAAAAACAAAAATACTGATCAATGGAAGGAGTAGGTGCTAGATTCGGCCGGCAATCAACTCGGTACGGTCCAACCACTGTATTTACCGGTCCGGTTCGTAGATGGAAGAAAAAGTGGATCCACGTCAGCTCGGTTAAAAAGACCACGGTAACTAACGGTGGAGTTAACGGAAATAATAACGGTTCTCATCTCATGTTTCTCAAGTGGACTCCAATTACTAATAACAACACTAGTACTGAAAAGGATATTGGTGAAGACGGTGTCGTTTCGATTGATGAACCACGCAAGCGTAAATTCAAGTATATTCCGGTACTATATTAAGGGTTAATGCCACTTTTGGTTCATTATTTATTGATAAATTATGATTTTAGTCCCTTGTGGTATCTGACTAAGCATATTCAACCTTTAATTATTTCAATTCAAGTATATTCTGGTATTATATTAAGGGTTAAAAGCACTTTTGGTCCCTTAATTGTTGATAAATTGTGATTTTAGTTCCCTGTGGTATCTGACTAAGCATATTCAACCTTTCATTATTTCAATTCAAGTATATTCTGGTATTATATTAAGTGTTAATAGCACTTTTGGTTTATTAATTGTTGATAAATTATGATTTTAGTCCCTTGTGGTATCTGACTAAGCATATTCAACCTTAATTATTTCAATTCAAGTATATTCTGGTATTATATTAAGTGTTAATACCACTTTTGGTCCATTATTTATAGATAAATTATGATTTTAGTCCTTATGGTGTCTGATTAAGGATATTCAACCTTTAATTATTTCAATTCAAGTATATTCTGGTATTATATTAAGTGTTAATAGCACTTTTGGTTCATTATTTATTGATAAATTATGATTTTAGTCCTTATGGTATCTGGCTAAGCATATTCAACCTTTAATTATTTCAATTCAAGTATATTCTGGTATTATATTAAGTGTTAATAGCACTTTTGGTTCATTAATTGTTGATAAATTGTGATTTTAGTTCCCTGTGGTATCTGACTAAGCATATTCAACCTTTAATTATTTCAATTCAAGTAGATTCCGGTACTGTATTAAGGGTTAATAGTATTTTTGTTCATTAATTGTTGATAAATTGTGATTTTAGTCCTTATGATATCTGATTAAGGATATTTAACATTTTTGATCCCCGTGCTTGTGAATATATTCACAAATTTACTTGGAATTATTAGTCGTTCCACCACTTAATTAAATTCAAGTATATTCCGGTAATATAAGGGTTAATAGCATTTTTGGTCCTTTAATTATGGATAAATTATGATTTTAGTCTCCTATGGTATCTGTCTAAGCATATTCAATACTTTTGATCCCCAATATGTGATTATTAGTCGTTCCACTCCCTAATTAAATTCAAGTATATTCCTGTAATATAAGGGTTAATAGCATTTTTGGTCCTTTAATTATTGATAAATTGTGATTTTAGTCCCCTATGATATCTGACTAAGCATATTCAATTCTTTTGATCCCCTTGCTTGTGAATAGTTGATTATTAGTCGTTCCACCACTTAATTAAATTCAAGTATATTCCGGTAATATATTAAGGGTTAATAGCATTTGTAGTCCTTTAATTATTGATAGATTATGATTTTAGTCCCCTATAATATCCGACTAAGCATATTCAACCTTCAATTATTTCAATTCAAGTGTTAATACCACTTTTTGGTCCTTTAATTATTGAATTCTGATTTTAGTCCCAATCATATATGTCTAAGCATATTCAACCATATTCCGGTAATATAAGGGTTAATAGTCCCTTAATTGTTGATACATTATGATTTTATTCCATGTGATATCTGTCTAAGCATATGCAACCTTCAATTGATTAAATTCAAGTATATTCTGGTAATAGAAGGGATAATAGTAGTACTTTTGGTCCCTTAATTATTGATAAGTTATGATTCTAGTCCCTATGATATCTGACTAAGCATATTCAACCTTCAATTAAGTGAATTGTGCACTTTTGATCCCCTTGCTTGTGAATTTTCACAAATTAATTGTAAATTCAAGTATATTCCTTCGGTAATATAAGGGTTAATAGTAGTACTTTTGGTTCTTTAATTAATGATAAATTGTGATTTTAGTCCCCTATGATATCTGACTAAGTATATTCACCACTTTTGACCCCCCCCCCTTGTTGTGAATATTCACAAATTTACTTTAAGTATTAGTTGTTCCGCCACTTTAATTACTACTCTGTTATGTTAAATTTGTCTTTGTTACTTCATATTTGTGAATTCAAGCATATTCCATTAATATAAGGTTTAATAGCATTTTTGGTCCCTTTATTATTGATAACTTCTGATTTTAGTCCGTATGATATGTGACTAAGCATATTCAACCTTGAATTAATTGAGTTGCACTTTGATCCCCTTGCTTGTGAATATTCACAAACTTACTGTAATTATTAGTCGTTCCACCACTTTAATTACCATTGTGTTATGTTTAATTTGTACTATACTTCATATTTGACTGCAATATGGTTCTATAAATACTCAAATATAACTTTTTCTCTACACGAAAGGTCTAAAAATTCACACTTTAATTTTTGAAGGCTTAAATATATTGAATCATATATCACAAGGACCAAAAACAGAATTTGCCAATAACTTAGGGACCAAAAGTGCTCTTATCCCAAAATTAATTATCTTTCAAGGTTTTATTAGTTTTTTAGTTAATGAATTTTACTGCTTATTAGAAATCATCTGTGTATTGCAATGTTGAGCTATTTCAACAAGCAACTGTATCTGGTTTACTTTTTCTTATTTTTTAAAATATAATGCCATGCTATTTAGGGCAATCAGATTATTGGGAAATTAATTAGGTGGAGGACAATTATTTGGGGTCAAGGTTTATTAAAACGAGTTTAAGCCTGTAAGTGGCCTGCTACAACCAATTAAACTCTAATAACATTGTTAGTTTATATATTTTAGAACCTTATTGAAATAGGGATTGAAAAGAATGTATAAATATTACTAGTTGGAAAGAGGTGGAGAAATCGGATTAATTGTTTGGAGTGTAAGGTTGACGGATCTGTCTTACGTTTCGTGTAGATCTGACATCAAATGGTGTAGCTATGGGGCAGTTATATATTGCCTTTGATTAAACACAAAAGATGATTTCTGGTTTTAAATTGTGAGATTTTAGGAAATTTTTAAAGTTGTTTAGGTTGGCAAGATGTGGATCTTTCACTGATAAAAAAAATGTAGAAGTTTCCAACTCTATTGAGGCTTAAGAACTATAGAACCGTTATACTTTTTAGGCTGCATGTTTTTTTATCTGAAAGTTGGTTCTGGGGTTGGATAAATCTCTCATTGATCATTATATCATATTTGAACAGTAGTTCTGCCACCTACCAGATAAAGAAGTAAGTTTTTGTTGACAGAACCTTTAAGCTATCTTTTCATTTCCACTAGAAGCATCTTCTCTCCTGTCTCATCTTATTATATATCAAGTATATAAGACTCAATCTTTCTCGTGTTCGTCTCTCAGTTGCCCATATACCTCTTGTCCATCAAACATGGAGCTAGCAGTAAAAGTACTCCTAGACCTCCATAATTTGTTCTTTTTATGGTTCTTGTTGGGTTTTCATGTCAATGTGGAGACTAGCTATACATGAGAGTGGAGAAGAAAGTTAACAACATAAGCTTTCACAAATATGTACCGGTCAGAGTGAGTGTAAGTGGAGAGAGAGACCGAGACTGTGTGAGAAGATTAATGCCTTTAATTATTGTTCCTGTTTTATGTTGTATGGGCACCTATGTGCTTTATGTTGGTTGTTTGAAACCTGAAGAGATGATTTAACTAATAGAATTTCCTTTAGCAGCTAGGCGAAGCCATGATATTATGCACCATTGTAGTTGCTTCCACTGGTCCCTTATTTAGTACCTCCAAAGACATGCTGAGATTTTGTGCAATTGAGAGGAGAACACTTATTTAGTTTCAACTGGTCTCCTTCAATAATCATAAACCTTCTTTTATGCCTAGTGGATGTAAGGAGCCAATGCCACGTTAAGTCACAACTACTAATTAAGACCATAGGTCTTGGCAATTTTCTGATCAAAAAGCTTAACTGATCTGTCTTTTCGTTTGGAATTCAAATATTTGTCCTTCCCTGTGTTAGTAATCATCACTTGTCACTGATAGATACTACTCTTATCACTTATTACACCTCCTTTAGCAGATTGGTCTTCTTGTTGTACTTGAGTAATGTGCGGATTGCCAGAATTATTTTTTGTATATTTTCCCTCAGTCAGGGGTTGCTTCTGGTACGTCAGTAAGTAAGTAGTTCTGATTTTTGCCAATAGATAATAATTTGCATATTTCATTAGTCCCTATCAAAAAAAGAAGTGATAATAATTTTCATTTTTAAATTGGTTGAGATAGATCGCTCTGCTTGAAGATCTAAAGAATGAGTCAGACCAGGATGAGGATGAAGCTGAACCAGTGGAGGCTGACGCAAATACCGGGGAGCCAACATCTCAAGCTGATGATTGTGATGAAAAACCTGACATCAATAATGTGCCAATGGAAGAAAATCAGGTACTTTAAAACCTTCCACTCTCCCAATTGGTGAAGAACTTTGATAGGGAAAATGCTAAAGGAAAAAAGAACAGGCACATAATTGACTATTGAATCAAGCAATGGACTTCATGCGCCTTAATATTTTGTGTGTTTGTGTAACTCGGGTTCTATTCAATTCGTGAAAACATATTTCCTATCTCCATTCTTTGAGCATGTTGTAGTCTTTTTGTGTTCTCAAGTTTTTGTTTGATCTAGACTATTTTAGATAATTGTTTAAAAGAACTATATCCTGTTGTGGATAGAAATGGATGTGTTAATTGGTTTATTTAATCACAAAAGAAGCAAACACGCCAAGAGAATAATTGAAGCCTCCTAATATGCCAGTAAAAAGTGGATTTATCTGTCAAGTTTTTTGTCTAATGATGATTTTTTGGGCAAATAAGAGATTGGGGTTGGAACAGTACTTGGGATTTTCTGTTGTCCCTTTCAAAAATTCGTGATGCTGGCTGGTACCGGAAGTCGCTTCAGAGAACACTAATATGGTGCTAGTCTTACCCTTCACTGGAAGCTCCTGGTTCTTTTTCTTCGCTGTGTGTTACATAGCAGTGAAGCTGAAGGCTTATGTTTTCTTCCAAATATGTGCCAGATGAACACTTTGATGTTGACAAGGGAAGTTTTGGTCATCCATTATTGGACTATTGGGTAGAGAGACAAATGCCACATGTTGGAGGGAAATAGAGACACAGGTAAATGAGCCTAAAGGAGAGATTTCAGTGGACTGGAGGAGGATCTGGGATGGAGGATTCTGTTTCAAGTAACAATAATTAATTTTTTGGTTGCTGGATATGATGAAGAAACCCCATTTATGAAATATAATCGGTACTTTTAGATCTCCCTAATACGAAAAAGTTTCTTGAGAAGTTCTCATATGTTTTAAGCCAACAAGTTTTCCCCCTTCGCCTCTTTTTTCTTGGAAAATGAGTTTCTTCTTTTCTTATTATCCTTCTTTATTTTGCTCTGTTTTGTTTGTTCCTAGTGTTGTGTTCTTTAACTTTGTGACTATAATGTGCATGAGTTTCTTCTAATTGCCTTTTTACACATCAGGATCCAGAGGATAAACCTCCAGAAAGACAAGATTTAAATGAAAGCACTTTGGACTTATCATTGGGTTTCACGGCTCATGAGGAAAACGATGCTGACTCGAAAACAAATCAGACGAAAGACGGTAAATTGGACAGAGTGAACTCCAGTAGCACTGGGTAATGATGGTTCTTCTGTTAATGCTGCCTGTATCAGTTAGGCGCTTTAACTGCATTAGTCCTTAATCGACAGTGATCTTAAAGTAACTGTAATGTAAAACCATTGTATTAGAATGTAGACTCACAAAAAAGTTTTTCCCTATTGACTGAGTTTCATATTTTTTTCACCGGCATTGTAGTAAAACACTATGATATTGGACTTGGTTGAATGAAATTTAACGTGCATCACATTGAAGAACTTGTTTGATGTCTTATATCCCATTTGCAAACATATGCATATTCATGTCTTTGGGAGCAAAATTGTTGCCTTTATTGTTATATAAGAAAGAACTTAAACTGTTGGATGGACAATTCAAACTCCCCCTATAGAGGCGCCCGAAAATTATCATGTATATACTGGGTCAATATATATATAGTAGATGATGAACCCTAGATGAACATTTTAACTCCACCACTACCTGCACCCGTCGAAAATGTTTTTCCTCAAGTTGTCCTAAAGAGGTGAAATTGCTTTTGTTCGCAGGGCTTTGGGTAGGTGAATTTGACGAGTTTGAATAATGGCGTGGACTAAAAGTTTGATATCTAAGTGGAGAAGATAAAAAGGAATGGGTTTCCATTATGTTCTAGATTAGTAAAATATAATTACCACTATTTATCATCAATCGCCATCTGTCATTTGTTTGAATAAGTTCTTATACAGTGAAACAAGTGACAGCTTGAACTAGTAAAAATTAACATAATGTTGTCGAGGACTATTATCTTCTTTTTTGGCAGCATTGTATTTACAAAAACTCATCAAATGACTTGAACTAAACATCAATGAGTGAGCTTGGAATTCTAAACTTGTCCAAAAGTGCTGTATTCAATTCACCTTCCTCAATTACATCAACTATTATAAAAATAAATAAATAAACAAAGAAGCTAGGAGTCTAATTCAGCAGTTGGCATGTCATAGCAGCTTCTGGAAAACGATTTTCTTGAGCCAAGGGTATAACCCCACTTGTGTTGTTGTTGTTGTTGTTGGCATGTCATAGCGGCAAATAGGGCAATAATGGCTCCTGTCTAACCAGGTTGTAATGCAATCTCCATGAAACATATGCGAGCAAGGCATGCACACGATCCTTTCCCCCTCCTTCCCAAGTTGTGCATAACAGATGGGACAGTCATCATTCAAACATTGATCTTCATCAATCTCCATTCTCTCCGGCAACTGCATTATTGATGTCTTACTAGCAGGTACCATCCCTCCATTCAAGAACGACGACAATTCTATTAGCCTCCCATCCAAAATACATTCGATTTTCAAAGGTAAAGCAACAGACATATCCAAGTTTTGGCAATTAGGTGTAGCACCACGCTTGGTCTTAACCAAGTAATGTATCTTACGTATCATACCATCGATGTCAACACGATTATTAAAAGTCTCACCACCCCAGTTGTCGAGATTTCCTTCAAGGAGGCAGTAGAAAACGTCGTATGACGCGTATACAGAAGGGCATAGTTCGACATGAAATGATTTAGTGTTAGTTTCATGAGATTGATCCATATATAGGAGTTGTCTAGGGTGATGAGGTGTTAAATACCAAACGTCTGTTTGAGTAGTAAGGTGAAACTGAAGGAATAAAGTGGGGTAATTACTCCTCCTCCTCGTATTATTATTTCTTAATTGCGGTGGTAGTTCTCGAATTACGGGGCTTAGTTTCGTCCAGTAACCGTGACCGTGCTCTTGGAAATTAGCAGCAGCCTCAATGGGATTAAATTAAACGTATGATGATGTGGTCTCAAGTACTCCTGTAATCTTGTAGATACAGCTGAGATGAGAAGCAACTCAAATTAGGGTACAAATCCAAGACCAACTCAAATTAGGATACAAAATCCAAGACCAATTCAAATTAGGATACCAAAAGCGTTGGTTAATTACGAAAGACCCAAAATAATAGTGAAAGGAAAACAAAACAGAAGTACTGACCACGAGAATTTTTCACTTTTTTTGGAATTTTTTTTCACTTTATTGGTATTTGGAAAAAAGCACCTAAAACCATGTTTTTACTTTATTTGAGGGCATCGCTCTCCACAAAGCATCTCATGTACATGCATGGTTCAAGGAAGGGCTGCACTTTAAGAGAGTGTAATGCAGACAACTAATCTTGATGCAAGCATCATCAATTGGTTTTGCGGCTCAAAAGCAGACAACTTTTAACGTTGCATACAAAGTATCATAAGTCACAAACAGTTGGCAATTCAGAATATTTTACCAGCAAAATTTTGTTGGCGGTATGTACCCTTTGAGCCATAATGAAATGTCTCGAATTCTAGCCCTCAGAATAGTAGAGGGTGTTTTACCTCCCCCAAGTGGACTTCCTAGTGCGAATCTAAATTATTTTCCCGGCCCCAAAGCTAGTACCGGACATTGAATGTGAAACCAAAAAGAAAAGTTCAAAATACTTTTAAAGATTGTGGTCAAAGAAAACACTTTTTTTACCTTCCTAATAATAATAGTACGCATAAACTAGAATAAAGGATACTTGCAAAGCACAAATTGCACTATCTGGATGAAAATTACACACAATAATATTAAGTCTAATCCACTATGTGATTTTTGCCGTCTTCAAATTTTCACCTTTGTTTTTTATAATATTCACATTATATTTCAATATTTATGCATGTCTATTTCAAATTTAGGTAGATCTACCCTTTACAAGGACAGAAACTGGTGTGGTGTTCAATGGAAGCAACAAAAATTATTAACAGCTCCTGCAAGTTTTAAGAAAATTATAATCAACCGAAAGTTTAATTTTTTTACAACTTATAACCCCCCCCCCCCCCCCCCCCCACCCCCCACCCTTTTTAATCTTAGATGCATAGGTTCACAATATCTATCTGACTGTAACTGTTAAGAAGTTTATTAAAATGTCAGGTAAAGAAACGTTCTAAATTAAATGAATCCTAATGTTCCATTCAAAGATCAACTTTGACATTAAAGTGAGTTTATTGATGACACAAATATCTATTTAGGATTTAAGTTTAGTATCACAAATTAAATTGTCAAAACTAAATATAACGCTAGCTGGTACTATAGATACACGTAAAAACAGATTTGATAAAAAATCAGTTTGGCTTCAAACATTAACACATAGAATGTTTTAAAAAATGAAAAGACTTTGTGATTAACACGTATTTGCTCTGAGCTAAGAGAAGTTCAATGCTTTGGTTTCTTTCTTATCAAACATTTCCCCAACACTTTTGACAAGCATTAATTTTTTAGAGTAAAAAGAAGAAATAATTAGTACTAGAATACAAACCGAGGCGGATAACTCAAACTAAGTATTTTCAATATGAATAGGAAAAATCACTAAAATTTCGATAGATATCGAATTTTGAACTATAATTTAGTATAAGTAGTTAAATACTCAGAACTCTAAACTTATAAACTCATCATGTTTAAATCCTAATTCACCTCTAAATAAGAATAACATAAAATTATCACCGAGTGTTATGATGAAATGAATAAGATTTTTCACCCTTAACCAAAAGCAAGTTCGAGTCGGGGGTATGGACAAATCCTGGTAAGGAGTGCTTTCCTCATTTAATATGCCTTACTCGGAGCGAATCCAAATTAATTGAGACCCTATTACGGATACCAGGCACCGAATGGAATCCGAAGAAAATAATAACAGACACCGAATGGAAACCGAAGAAGAATAATAACAAACACCGAAGGGAACCGAAAGAAGAATACTAACATAAATTGTTAAATGAAGAGAGACAAACACAAACCGGGGATAGGTGTTGGACCCAGTTCCAAATTTTCATCCTTGATATTGTTACAACCATTATCATCATGATCATGACAAACAACTTTGCCATGAATAAAAACAGTAGAGAGCTTTTCTTCACCATAACCAGCCATTTTTATGAAATCATCTCTCGTAGAAATTGAAACGCTACCATCTATGGATTTATACATAAGCATTTGCATGGTTCACGCGAGGCCGGCCCAACCCAACCCTTTATTTAAGTAGGATTGTAAGATTTTTAGCCATATAAGTGAGGTTCAGTGCCTCAAATTTCGCCCGCCACCGAGGTTGAGCTGAGGCCAGAAAAGAATAATAAATTAATTAATTTTTAAAAAAATATAAGTAAATTAAACAAAAAGATAAAAAGTAATGAGAAAAGAGTAGTAATTAGAAACTGGAGTAATACTTTTTAGTCCTAGAATTTATATTATGTTTAATTTCTTTTGAACGTGATCTGAATTAGTGATTAAAAATAATAATTTATATTTATTCTCTTGAATCTTTTCTTCTATGATATGGATTTGCACAAGAATGGGTGGTAGAAGATTCTATTTCATATTTCAAAAGTTTCATATTCAAATTGTACCAAAAATCACTTAGAAAATGTTATTTTGGAAGACAAAAAAAACTTAAAAGTCCGTCCCAGCCGCGCCCGCCAATTAGCTATGGGTTAATTGTCATTTTTTATTTCTTCAATTAAAAAGGCCACGGCTGCCCTACTCCCCATTTAATTCTTTGGTCCTTTAGGGCTGGGTTGGGTTGGGCCAGCCCATTTTGACACCTCTAGTTCACATGCCCTTTTCAATTAGTACTTTTTTTATGCTATATTATATTTATAACCTTGGCTTTCTTAATTAAACAAGAAACCGAAACTTTAATATAGGCTTTACAATCAATTAAGATGGCTAAATGCATTGATCTATTAAAATAAAACTCATGACCATTAAATGTTTTTTATTGTTTGTGTTAATAAACCTCAAGTTAGTGTGGTACGACACTTTAATTCTTATATTATGATTTAAGTTACATAAAACAAGTATAAATCAATATAATTTAGCTTTTCATAGCATATTATTACTAATTTTTAGATTAACCGTATCGGGCTTGTTATAAAGAGTTACGTGTTGTTGCAAGTTATTTTATTAACTTGAAGGTGAAAAACCTCTATTCACTATCAGTGCATAAAACTCATTGATAAAATTTATTTTCTATTTTTTACCGCTTAATTCCATGATCCAAACTATTTTTGTTTTGCCGATTGTCTATGGGCACAAATGGGGAGATATAAAATTAATTCCGAAAGAAAAATTATAATATTTTGGACTAATATTAGAGAGAAAAGCGACAAGGTCATTTTAGTCCATTTGAAGAAATGGTAGCAGTCGACATCATAAGGTAGGGGTAAAATAGGAAATCAATTTTTGACCAGAGGAAGAAGCTAAGTTTGAAGTTTGAAGAAATATTGGAAGGTTAAATATCAAGTTGGTAGCCTAATTCTGTCACTTATATATATTTCTTTATTGTTCACAAAAATAAAAAAATTAAGGTGTAGAAAGCTATAAATCCCCACCAGGTGTTAATATCGTCAATTATATATCCCTTGAGCTCTTTGCGGGCAAGCAAAGCACATCTTATTTTACTTACTAAAGAATTTTGAGTCAAGCCTACCTCAACCATATTCTTTTGTCTACATATTTTGAACACAAACTGTACAAAAGAAAATTCCATTAAAAACTTTATGTGTCTTTGCATCATAAACATCCTTAAGATATGAGACCACTTATTGTTGAACAAATTAAATAAAAAGTAAAAGACCGTCCGTAGGTTTGATGTGTTTGGTATGTAGGAAAATGATTTCATGAAAAATGTTTTCTAAAAATAAGTGATTTCTTATTTATTTTCGGGTGTTTGGTAAGTAGGCAGAAAATAATGTTCCAAAAACGTTTTATATATTGTGAGCAAACACTATGGGGTGGGGTGAGGGGTAGGGTGGTAGGGAGTGGGGGTGGGATGTTGGAGGACGGGGAGGAAATAATAAGCATGGTATGCCACTTACGTAACTTGTTTTCCTTACTCTCACTGAGAAAGTAATTTCCTGATTTTTAAGGAACGTTTATTTAAAAAAAAAAAAAAATTCAAAACATTTCAATCAGCCAATTATGAGAAAATTGAAAAATATTTTCTAACAGTAATTTCCTTTGTGTCAAACACACCCTTAAGCTTTTGTTTATTCACGATATTGAAAGTATTTATACAATAGCATCATTTAAAAGTCAAATAATGTAAATAAATGTTTGTATGACTTGATAAACTGAAAAAGAACGTAGATAATTAACTTTTGGTTTCCCTGGACGTGCACAAATTGTAGAGAGTTTATTTTCATACTTTAACAATGTAAAAAACATGGCCAAACCCATCGACAAACACCTGGTGGGGTTGGTAGGGAGTGGGGGTGGTGGTGGGAGGTGGGGGTAGTGGGGAGTGGGGGTGGGTAGTGTGGGGTAAGGGTTGGTGGGGAGTGAGGGTAAGGTTGGTGGTGGGAGGTGGGGGTAGGGGTTGGTGGTGGGGAGTGAGGTTGGGTGGTGTGGGGTTATTAGTGGGGTAGGGGTGGTGGAAAGTTGGTGAGGGGTTGAAGTGGAGGGTGGGTAGGTGGTAGGGTGGGGTTGAGGTGGATGGTTAGGGTTGGAGTGGAGAGTAGGGTTGAGGCGGAGAGGGTTTAGGGTTGGGGTTGGCGTTGGAACTGGTAATAAAAAAATTTCATACAAAAATACTTCTTAATGATATTAAAACTTAATTCAAGATCTTAATGATTAAGACCTATTCAGACCCAACAAGCTCTTAGATCTTAATGCAAATAAATGCACTTAATGGCTTAAGGTCTAAATCTGAAAGTGCAAATAAATGAAGCCTTAATCAGGTTTTTAAGGAGTTGTTTTTAAGGAGTTTTGACCTTGGCTGGTCAAAATTATCACCAATTTTAATTTTAAGACACAAATGGTACCGATAATTCAATTTTCTCAAAAGACTTTCTAAAAGAGTATCAAATCTTCTTATTCACTGCAGAATGAACATGAAGTACATTTGCTAGTTGTTAAGCCTACCTCCATGCGACATTTCTCCGTCTAGAATGAGCGTAAAAGATTCATATAGTCAAAGCTTAGAGTAATTTGAGACAAATGAATTACCAACTGTGATTATTCACCCAATCACTTATCAAATCACCAGTGGTAAGCATCACAAGAAGTATAAAGTAGTAGAACTAAAACATCAAATTGCATAGAAGAGCAAATGCTCAGGAATTCGATAATCCTGACTAATCAATCACAACTTTCATCATCATTCTTTAGCTAGCGCAGGTTGTTGCTCCTCGTTAAAATATTCATGCCTGAATCAAGAAAAAATGGTAGTGTTAGAACGAAAAACAAAAGCTATAAGAATATGCGATATAGTATTATGGCAGGATTCCTTTTCATCAACATTGCAAAGTCCTTTTTAATGCCTTCAATGAGTAGTGAGACAGAACTGACTCACTGGATTTTTCGTGAAAGCTGGTACATGCCTGTCCCAGCCATTGCAACATTTACGCTAAAGAGATTCCAGTTTTTCTGCAATTCCGAATTTTATGGATTACAAGATAAAGAGAAAACGACACCACAAACCAAGAAGCTAAACGACACCACAAACCAAGAAGCTAGTAAATCAAAGTGGCTTCAAAGTCATAATGCAAACTGGGGGCAAAAGCAGCTTCTTTTTTTTTCTTCTTTTTTTTTCTTTTTCTTTTCTTTTATTGATAATTGAGAAATTCCCGAGTGCCAGTGACGCACAGGTTCGAAACTCGGGGATAATGGATCTGCCTCTCTACCCTTCTCCATTTAGGGTGTGTTTGATTTCCAATTTTCTAACATTTGGTTGATCACAATGTTGTGAAAAACATTTTCTCTAGGAAAACAAGTTCCTGAAAAATGACTTACCTAATGAAAGTAGGGAAATCAAATTTCATAAGTGACATTCCAAGTACATTGTCTTCTTCCCACCCACCCAATGCCCTCAACCCCAACCCCTTGACCATCCCAACCCCGCCACCCCGGAACCCCCACACCCCAACTCATTCCACCCCCATAATGTTTTGCTAGATTACAAATAAATGATCTTGGGGTAATATTTTTTTGCTTACTTACCAAATACTAAAAAATAAGTAAAAAAATCAACCTATTTTCCATCGTACCAAACAACAACCTTAATGCTAGGCATTTTAACTGTGGCATAATTGAACCAGTGATGTCCTAATCCACACATCCAGCATTGCAATCTTACCACTAGAGCAAAGCCCGAGGGGCTACTCGTGTATCATAATAAGTTATATTTAAGCCTTTATAGATTATTACGCCTTAGAGTCAACTAAAAACCCATAAAGGGCAGTTTGAATAAGCAAATCTTCAATGTGTGGAGAACAATCTCAATGGCATCAGCATATTTTAACTAAGAAAACCAACTTATTTTCCAAGAAAACATTTTCCTTAATACCAAACAATAACCTTAAATACTAGGCATTTTAACTGTGGCATAATTTGAACCCGTGATGTGCGCCTAATCCACACATCACGCATCGCACTCGTACCACTAGAGCAAAGCCCGGGGGGGCCACTTGTGTATCATAATAAGTTATAGTTAAGCCTTTCTAGATATTATTACGCCTTAGAGTCAACTAAAACCCCATAAAGGACAGTTTGAATGCAAACCTTCAATGTGTGGAGGACAATCTCAACAGCATCAGCATATATAAATGAGTTTACCTTCAAAGTCTGGAAAACAATCTTGTTCTTCATTAGGGTTACTAAATACCTACAAATTTTCATGCTCCCTGCAACATTTTCTCCATCTGAAGCAGGTTATGCAGGGAAGATTTCTTTATATAAATTTGATTCAAGAGTGCTTATCATATGTATGTTCTCTACAAACTATGGAACAGTTTTCTCATGGTGTGGGACCTCTGAATAATTCAAAATGTCAGCGAACTAAGTAGCTTAATACCCTCTGAACAGAGTCTATGCCCTATCTCCAATTAATACTAACATGGGATGCTATTATCTGGCGATCAAGCCTTGAAGCGAGGCTCAAAACGTGTTAGCGCTTCGCCTCGCTTAATGTGTGCTTCAGTGTCTTCATCAAGGCTCTTAGACATACTTTTCCTTGCCAATGAGTGTCTCCTCAAGAGGCGACACTAAACAATTGATATTTCACTTTATCGTTAAAGAAAAAAAAAATCAATTTCTTTGTCCATATATTTGTTATTCATGCTTATAATTATTAGTCTTGGACTAAACATATATATTTGTATTTTTTCTCCATTTGCGCCATTTTTCATTATAGCCCATACTTTATTTGCGATTTGTGCTTAAAGCCCCAACGAACCTTAAGAGTTTTTTTGCGCTTTTGATAACACTGCAACCAGTAACACGAGGTTGGGGGGTTGATTCTCTTTTATCCTTTTGATCTGACTGTAGATATTCACTTTTTAGATTGTAGTCAAGAAATTTCCATCAGTTACAAAGACACAACATCAATAACTGTCAGAAGAGGAAGATATAAAAATTAGACTGATGTGAAAATGATAATACTTTAGTCTACTAATCATATACTAAAACCAATATAAAGATTCGGCTGAACACAAAGTAGAAAGGATTTATTTGCTTGTCAATCATACTTTAACACCATAAAAAGATAAACTTGTACTGAGATTCAGAGTAATATTGAACTTACCGGAGTAATTACCAAACTATAGCGAGACCATATAAGTCCAGTTGCTGTAACCGCTGCAATAACCGAAACAACTTATCTTATAACTAAAACCAAACAGAAACAGAAAATGACCAATCATGCATATTGACATATTTTTCTGGATTCATGATAGATCAAGATAGAAAGAGTAGAGCAAATAATGCAAGACATGACTCGTGAAAAATACCTATTTGTTGAGGTAATGAAATCTTTTCAGGAGGTTTAGCGAAGTCTGCAATATTTGCAATACTGATGCCCCACTTGAAGGTCGGTGCCCAGAAATGAACTAGAAGAACACAACGAGTGAAAGAAACGGTGAACAAAGAAAATGATAAGAAAAATATACCAACCTGAAGCTGCAAAATAACAAGAAAAAAAAAGTATGTTTGTACACACGGTGCAAGTGGCTATAGGAAAGCTCAAAGAAAAATAACAAATTGAGCCAACCATTATGATTCCCAAGCTCAAAGAAAAACATCTATAAATTACAACAGAGTCACACATAGTTGAAGAAAAATTTGTCAAACTGTGAATCCGTAGAATCAGCTTTCTCTGATCATACAAATGCCACAAGATCAGTTCTATTTCGCTCATACAAATGCCCAAACTAGTTGACATCAATCATATGAATGTTCTATAAACAATTTAGCTCTATTCAAGCTCATTTCATTCCGATACAAAAAAATTATCATTAAGAGTTCTCTAAAACTTGACATTTTCACACGTATCCCAGCAATGACATACAAATCCTAACAAATAACAAGGACTCCAAACAAACACTAAACCTAATGTAAGCCTTAAAAGATACATTACTACATTTTATTGTGTTAATTAAAATGGAATCAAAAAGTCACTTGAACATGTGAATCGATTATTCAGATTCAAACAAACTTTCAAGAAACTATTACCAGTAAAACAAAAATTCTTCCTTTTCCATGATTTTCTTTTTCATCTGACTACCTTTTTTTTCCCTATTTTTAGAATCTCAATTTACAGAACTGTAAAATACAAACCCGTAATCGGGACGATTTTATCAACTTTTCTGCTATATCATTCAATAAATGATAATCTAACAACAATACCAAATAAAATAACACCTAAAAATCTAATCTTTTCTTCTTCTTTTTTTCATTTTTTGTGCACCTTACTTCAAATTAAATAAACAGCACTACTTTTACCAACTTTGATGTGCTATATCATTCATAAATGATAATTTAACAACAATATACAGTAAAATAGCACCTAAAAATCTAATCTTTTTTTTTCTTTTCTTTTCATTTTTTTTGTTCACCTCTTCAAATTAAATAAACAGCACTACTTTTATTAACTTTGATGTGTTATATCATTCATAAATGATAATTTAACAAGAATATACAATAAAATAGCACCTAAAAATCTAATTTTTTTTTTTTCATTTTTTGTTCATCTCTTCAAATTAATAAACAATCAGACATCCAAAAATTACAAAAAAAAAAAAAAGTAAGACACACCCAGAAACAAATATTGGATTATCCAAAAGAATCTTTCATTATGTGTTTCAAAAGGTTTTAAAAAAAGTAGATCTAAATCTAACAAAATTGTATAAAGTTGGCAAAAAAGAAATTACAAAAAATAACCGAAAAAAAAACACTGACTTGTTTTTGGGCCAGCAGGATGATTCCATAGAGCCTGGAGTTTTGAAGTGGCCATTAAAATGAAAACTCTGTTATTGAAGATTCTTTGTGTTATATCTCCCGTATATAATATGATAGGAAAAATAAAACTTCTGTTGTATTATTACTGTGAGAAAATGACAAAAATAGTCCCTTATGTTTAGAATAGGTTTATAATAGTCCCTTAATTATACTCTTAATCGATTGTTGTCCTTTAAGTTTGTCAGAATGTGCATTTTTCACCCCATCAAAAATAGAATCAAAAGAATTCCACGAAAACTGGACATACATTCTCGAGATCGAGAGAGAGAAGGATTAGTTCGTGTCTAGGTTAAGGGGACGGTTGACCTAAACCCTCTTCCTCCAGTAAGAGTTATCTAACCTTTGTTGTCTTGTTATAACCTAGTTTTACTCGTTCTTACCTCCCTGCCTGTTTTTCTTTCATATATCGTGGTGCCTCTGCTCTCATTCTGCCTCCTGAAATCCCTTGCTTTTGGCAAAGATTTTCATTTAAAATAATAATTATACACCTCCTAAAAATTGTACCCACCTAAAAAATAAAATTAAATGTTAGAAAAACTGCAAAAAAAAATGAATCTCTGAATGTGAATTTGCGTTAATTTTTTTCTTTTCACATTTGTTGTTCAATTTAATCACAATAGTTTATTAAATTTGTGGTGAAGATTAAAAACGCTCATACTCGGCAAAATTTAGAAAATTAAAACTGATCAAGAATATATAATAAGTTAAGTACTACTTTAAATATACTCAAACATACGGGATCATTATGTTATTTCTCTCTTTTATTATTGTAGGGAGTAGTTTTTTGACTTTTGGTTATAAAAAAAAGTTTCAACTTGCTAATTTTAATCAATTTTCTGGAATATAAGTTTGGCAGTAACATTAAGAATACTATTGATATTAATCGTTTGAAATGGTCCACCCCGTTGTTTGGTGGATATACCATCTACAGGGCATCCATATTATAATAAGAGTGGTTAAAACTTTTGGAAATATATTGCTATATCAACCACTTATAGTACTTTTTATGTAGTTTTTAAATATATAAATTTTATTTTTATAAAATTAAAAAATTAATGTTAAAATTCACGGTCAAAGTTATAAAGTTTGACTCTCGTACTCCGAAAAAGTTCACATAAATTGAAACAAAGAGTGTATATGATTCCAGAGTTGTTGAGAAAAAATTGAATGAATCAATATATAATATAAAGTTAGGGATAGACAATCATATGTGGCACCTCTCTATGACCTCCATTGACATTTATCTTTTTTCTCCTTTTTTTGACATTTTTCTCTATTTTTCCCTTATTTTTTTTATTAAAGAATTAACTATATTCTACCATATTTATTAAGTTTCATTAAATTCTTTAACAACCATATTAATTCATTGTGCATAAGTTATTATATTAATTATTATAATTATTAGTGGAGACTTGAATAATTATTATAATTATTCAATCGTGCCTTCTCCTTTCTTATTCCTTTTAATTACTCTTTTTTAATTTTCCACTCTATTTTTTGTGAATTTAATATTTGTTGAATGTGGTATTTATTTGACAAGTGAAATTATTGTGCCTAGAGGTCTCTATTAAATTCTCTAAACATTATGGTTATAATGTCCTAAAGGCAGAAGATAAAAAACGTTAGTTCTTCTCCTTTCCCTTTCATTGATTCTTATTAATGTGTAGTAATGTGCTAATTAAGATAGGAGATACAAAGACAATGAACTAATTTAACCTATTCATATATGGTTCATTCATTTTAGCTCCATAAAATTTGCATTAGAAAATTCTCCATTATGAGATCCGGGTATATTTCTTTTTACTTTGTATAGTAACAATTTATCTTGTGAAATTTATGTGTTAGTGAATAATTTATCTCGATTGAATTTATTTATATGTGCTATCTTGCCTGCAAATTCAAATAGACTCATTTTTTAATAGCAAAAGATTTGACAACGTTATTTACCAATGTTTTGGTTGAAAACTTTACACTTTTACGTTTCATATTTATTTCTTACTCGCATTTGCTAAATTTTAGTGTTTTATGTTATGTCATCAAAGCATCAAAAAAGAGCCTCGCACACTCGGTGATATTTACTTCAACGTTGGATGCATTTCTTTTAAGGTAATTATATACACCTCTAAAATTCATAAACTTTCGTCCACTCCTATTAATTTTAATTTAATTTCTTTTGCAATGCATAATTTTTTTGATTAGATTTGTTTTAGAAATTGACATGGAACGTTGGGAACTATTTGAAACTTAACGATCAAAAAAATAGAAGCAAAATCTAGATGATGATTTGCTTGGCATTTCTTTGTGAAATCGGACATAAGCTGTAGAACAGGACATTTCTTTGGTTGATGTAAATAAACTTAATTTTTAACTATATATATTTACTACTCCATTTTTTTATTGATAAAAGGATGAACTTTTGATGAAAGAGGAACTTGAAATTATGTTTTTTAAGTAGAAGGATGATCTTATGGTGTAAAGAAAAAAGGTTGATTAGGAGAAAAATATTGTTTTGAAGGAATCTTAAAGATAAACATGTTTGTTTGGAGGAATCTTGAAGTATGTCTTGTCCTAAAGCTCATTTCAACTTGAAAAACTAAAATGAGTTCTTTTTTGCATTATTTCTCCCCAATTGCTCTACTTATTTAGGTTCTTTAATACTATAATTTTCTTTAGCAAACAAAAACTATATATAATTATTTCTTGATTTTATGTTTTAGTTTACATCGGAGGCCAAAAAGATTGTTTTGTTGCTATTTCTACAACAATTAAGATAGTTAAGAAAATGTTTTGTCTGCAAAGAAAAGTTTCTTTTTATTTGTTTCTTATCCTTTTCTTTTTGTTGACAAAGATTGTTTTTATGTACATAATTATATGTAAGAAAAGTGGGGAAAGGGAAATGACAGACATAAGAGAATCGAATCCTTACCAATAAGGTGAAAGTTCAGTTAGCTAACAATTAGACCTCTAAGATTTTCGAAATTGAGATCTAGCTAATATTAAGTTAATTATGCTATTTTTCATCTTCTTATTTTTTTTTTAATCTTTTGAATCGCTTTACTTGATAATTATTTTGGTGACCAATCAAAAAATATTGTGTTCATGAAAAACTTAATCCGATGGTCTTTCACAAAATATTAAATTGCGACCAATCGTTTTAAAAGATTTATCTTCACTATTACACACCCAAAAATCATCTACCACACACAACATTCAATATGCGTAATTATAGGGACCAAAAGCTTATAGTAAAACAAAAACTTAAAAAAGGTAAGTGACTACCGGTACAAAAAAGAATAGGCTACGGATTAATGTTAGGAATTTTAAAAATTGGTTAAATTTAAATATTTCATGATCCAAAAAAGAAAAAATATTAAATTGATTTATAATTTTTTTTTTTTGTTCTTTAATTTTCGTATTCCTAATAATTTGTTCACTTTTTTTTTATCATGTTCTGAACTATATTGATTCTTTACATATTCTCAAAGTAAATAGAATAATTAATTGATAATAATATATATACTTCTTTGTATTCTATAATATGTTCTTATGCACTATTTCTTTATGATCTTCTTTTATATATATTTATTTATGTTGTCACTTGAGAATGTTATCTTTTGGTTACTTATTTTTATAGTAGGAAGTTAAGGAATAAAGAAAAATAAGATTTGATATGTTTTTTAAAATGAAAATGTGCAATTGATATCGGGAAGTAAGAAATTAAGAAAAAGAATAAAAAGGATAAAACATAAAGATGGTAGAAGGGGAAAAGAGAAGAAAAAACAAGACAAAATATACAAAATTAGTTAATAAAAAGCATATATTTTTTCCTATTATATGCATATATTAAACATACAATGACATAACCATGTTGTTTTAAGATTATTTTTTCTAAGAGGGAAAAAAATATTGTTTCCCTCGCATAGATTATACTACAAGTTTTTTCAGAAGACTAAAAACTCCTTTAAGTAACGAAAAACCATAGTAAACTATATAAACTAAGTGTTAACAATACAATTGTTTTAAACTTGAAATATTTAAAAAAAAAATAGAAAATTTAATATTCGAAAGTCTAATCCGCGCGAAGCGCGGTAGATTTCACTAGTAAAAGAGTACAGGAGGGAAGCGAGGTATACACTTCATAAAAAAAATCGATAATAAACTTACTAGTGCAAATTATTTATATCAAATGCTACTAATTTATCATGATTAAATACAAATTAAAATGATAATAAGTATTAATTGATTATGGTTCAACGGTAATCCTCTTTTAAAGACATGTGAAATGTAATATAGCAGGCGTTTGGACTCTAAAAATGCAATATTATAAAAAAAAAAAAAAAAAAAGTTTTTGAAGTGAAGTAGATAAAGTGTATTTGAAATTAAAATTATGCCTCAACATGAAAAAAAATTAAATTTTATGAGGTTTTGATAACTTTTAAAATTTTAAAAACTGGTCTTCGATATGTTCTTTAAAAAATCAATCCAATATATAGATTAAATAATAATTTGTAAAAGAAAAGATTACAAAAAATTTCCTGGACAAACACTCTTTAATGCTATTAGAGGAAATAAAATAAAAGAATTAATGGTTGTGATATAGTGACTGATACTATTCCATTCATAATCAAGGTCTTGAGTCAGCTCTCTCTTTTTGGAACTGAAATGAGCCTCCATTGTTAGAGTGCTTTGCTCCCAATGCCAATATGGGACTATCCAATATATGGCACTAATTCGATTAGTCGGATCCAACGGATACCGACGTCGGGGTGGAAATCAAAATTAGAATAAAAGAAATATACCTTTCCACCAAACTCGAGGACTAAAATACACATTTCTAACAAATAATATTGAAGACCAAAGATGAAATTGGTTCCATTACTAAAACCCTTTTTAGTTGTTGTAATCACTTTTGGTTTCACCATTGTCTTTGTGCTACACTTTGAGCCAACAAATCCAAAAAAATCTGACCCCATGGCTAGAAGTTTTGTTCTTTGGCTACATGGTTTGGGTGATTCTGGCCCTGCAAATGAACCAATTAAGACATTATTCACTTCCCCTCAATTCAAGAACACAGAATGGTCTTTCCCTTCTGCTCCTTCCACCCCAGTTACCTGCAACTGTAAGTCACTATATCATTCTTGTACTTGTAGTGTTGTTTCTTTGGTTCTGGTGTGATCAGTGTGGAATTGGCATTTTTGGGTCATTTGGTAGTGTTTGATTGCATAAAGATTCCATTTTTGGCCTACCCCTTGGTGGAGTTTGTATGTCACTGGTTGTGTATTCTATTTGTTTCTAGTGGTTATGTGTGGCCATGGAAATGGCATTTTTGGGCTAAATGGCATATTGGAATTGTATGGACTTTTCCATTTTTGGCTACCTCTTGGTGGGGTTTCTATGTTACTGGTTGTGTGTTGTATTTGTTTCTACTGGTTCTGTGTTGATCACCATGGAAATAGCATTTTTGGGCCAAGTGGTATATTGGAATTGCTTAAAGATTTCATTTTGGCCTACCCCTTGGTGGGGTTTCTATGTTACTGGTTGTGCATTGTATTAGTTTGTACCCCTGTTACCTGCAGCTGTAAGTCAGTGTACTAATTTGTGTACTTGTAGTTGTAGTGTTATTACAGGTTGTGGGATCAGTGTGGAATTGGCGTTTTGGGTCATATGGTAGTGTTTGATTGCATAAAGATTCCATTTTTGGCCTACCCCCTTTTGGTGGGGTTTGTATGGTTGTATTTGTTTATAGTGGTTCTGTGTGATCACCATGGAAGTGGCATTTTTGGGCAAAATGGTATACTGAAATTGCATAAAGATTTCATTTTTACTACCTTTTGGGTTGGTAATTGGCTTTTTTGGGTCAAGTGGTATTTGTTTAATTGCATAAAGATTCCATAAGTTGCTGTATCATTCTTGTACTTGTAGTGTTATTACTGTTTCGTTGGTTCTGGTGTAATCACTGTGGAATTGGGATTTTTGGGTCAAATGGTGTTTTTGAATTGCATAAAGATTCCATGTTTGGCTTACCCCTTGATGGGGTTTGTATGTTGTTACTGCATTATTGTTTGTGCGTTGTATCTGTTTCAATTGTTTCTGTGTGATCATCATGGAAATGGCATTTCTGGGCCAAAATGGTATATTGGAATTGCATAAACATTTCATTTTTGAAGACCCTTTGATTGGGTTGGTAATTACCTCTGAAACTGTAAGTCACAATCATTCATGTACATTGTAGTTTTATTGCAGGTTGTGGGTTGTTTTTGTTTCTTTTTGTTCTGGTGTGGTCATTGTGGAATTGGGATTTTTGGGTCAAATGGTAGTTTTTAATTGCATAAAGATTCCATTTTTGGCCTACCCCTAGGTGGGGTTTATATGGTCTTACTGTTTTTTTTTTTATCGGTTCTGTGTTGAATGGCGTTCTTGGGCCAAGTAGTATACTGAAATTACATAAAGATTTCACCTTTTACTACCCTTTGATTGGGTTGGCAATTGGCATGTAATATCTACTACTATTATCTATGGTCACAATCATTCATGTATGTATAGTGTTGTTACAGGTTGTGCGTTGTTTTTGTTTCTTTTGGCTCTGTTGTGATCAGTGTGGAATTGGCAATTTTGGGTCAAATGGTATTTTCTGATTGCATAAAGATTCAATTTTTGGCCTGCCACTGGCGGTGTTTGTATGTTACTGGTTGTGTATAGTCTTTGTTTCTATTAGTTCTGTGATGATCACCACGGAAATGGCTTGTTTGGGCAAAATGGTATATCGGAATTGCATAAAGATTTCATTTTGGCCTACCGCTATTGTATTGTTTCTAAAGGTTCTGTGTGATCATCATGAAAATGGGTGTTTTGGGCCAAATGGTATATTGGAATTGCATAAAGATTCCCATTTTTGGCCTATCGCTTGGTGGGGTTTCTATGTTACTGGTTGTGTATTGTATTTGTTTCTATTGGTTCTGTGTTGATCACCGTGAAAATGGAATTTTGGGCCAAATGATATATTGGAATTGCATAGAAATTTCATTTTTGACTACCCTTTTGATTGGATTGGTAAGTGGCGTGTAATATCTACGGTCACAATTGATTAATAGTAATATCTATAACACGAGAGTCTTGGATTTGGTTAAGTTTTGCAGGTTGTATATTGTAATTGTTTCTATTGGTTCTGGTGGAATTGCTGTTGTAGGGTTAAATGGTATAATGGAATTGCATAAAGATTCCTATCGGTTCTGTGTTGATCACCATGAAGATGGCATCTTTGGGCCAAATGTTATATACTGGAATTGCATAAATATTTCATTTTTGACTTGGGTTGGTAAGTGGAATGTAACATCTACAGTCAGAGTTGATTAATAGTAATATCTATTACACGAGTATCTTAATTTGGTTTAGTGATGCATGTTGTGTATTGTAATTGTTTCTATAGGTTCTAGTGGAATTGTTGTTTTAGCGTCAAATGGTATAATGGAATTGCATAAAGATTTCATTTCGGCCTACCCCTTAATGGGGTTTGTAGGGATTGAGGCGTAGTTGTTGATTCTATTGTTTTTGGTTTTTGTGTGTAGTGGTTGAGATATCTTACAAAGTAGACTAGGAGATGAGAATTTGCAGTTCGAGGAGATGAGAAGTTGGGTAGACTAAAATTTTTTCAAATTATGTGCAGCTTCTAATTCAGTACTATGTCAGTAGTGATGATCCCGGAAAAATAGTTTTAAAAAAAACAATAAATTCAATTATTGTAAAGTGAAACATAGCAAATGATGTAGTTTTGTTTTTCCTCTAACAATGTGTTAATTCTGGGGAAGGGGGAAGATGTTGATGGTGCAAGGGGACAGTTATCCCTGTGGATAGGGATTTAGCCTTTGGACAGTAATTAGTGGAACCATCATAAAAAGAAGCTTTATCAACATTACCATTCTCCAAAAAAAAAAAAAAAAAAAAAAAAAAAGGAGAAGAAGAAGCTTTATCAAGAGCCCGTTTGGATTGGCTTATAAGTTGCTTATAAGCTGTTTTCAGCTTTTTTGAGTGTTTGGCTGGCCAGCTTAAAGTCATTTTGTGCTTAAAATAAGCTCAAAAAAATAATTGGGCCCATTTGACTTAGCTTATCTAAAGCAGCTTATAAGCTGAAAACAGCTTATAAGCCAAAAAAAATAAGTTAGACTACCCCAACTTATTTTTTTTAGCTTATAAGCTGCAAACAGCTTATAGGCATAAGCCCATCCAAACAGGCTCTAAGTCCCATTTGTTTGGTTGTCTTGACTTTCCTTTGACTGTCAATGCGCAAAGATGAGAAGCTTTAGCGCTTAAATGAGTAAGAGAATGCTCAAGACTTTCAAAATTCTGTTGGGAATAGTCTACTTTATAATGAAAGTTATTCAACAACAAAGGCAAATTGATAAATCAGAGCAATTCTTTCCGTGAAGGATATCTTTAGCTACTAGTGTAGAGAATCTTGCATCTTCTGGACATGTTGCAGACATCGTGAAGCAAACTTAGGATGTTCAGCATGATTAGTGCACAATAACATATGAAGATGTTAATTACAGCTTCTTAAGGACAAGATTAGCTTGGCGGTGATTTTGGTGCAATTGACAACGATGTCAATAATATTTTTGAAAAGAACATTGTCCATTAAGTTTATGATGTATCTAAGAATGGTGGAAAGGAAGTTCTTAAGAAGAACACAAGGTTTTTAACGCCATCTTGGTTACTAAAATACTATAATTCCGGTTTCGCTTGCTTTTTCACCGGATCTTTCATTTCCGTGAGAGAATATGTGGATTCTCCACCGGGACAATAATGTTTGGTATGGTAACGTGTCTATAAGATGTTATAGCTACCCAATGTTCCAACTGTTCTCCTATCAGTATGATTGTTGGTTCCTCCTTGGAATTTGCTCTCTCTAGACATGTAACCTTTTTATCTTTTCCATTAATTATCATCACTCTATTTAACCAAAAATAAATAAATTACATTATCAAAATGGATACCCTAAGGAATTGGTTTCGGTAATTCATAAAAATAATGGTAGCATTCACTGGCGGAATCAGAAATTCTGACAAGGGGATTTAAAAAAATCCAGAAACTGCCACACTCGAGATTTGAACATGTGTTTCTCAAAAAACTTATATATGTAAAAAAAAATTATTTTTATCCTATTTACACGGATTTTTCCGGTGAAAGAGACTGAATTCCCTTTCATTGCATGTTGCTCCACCATTGGTAACATTGCCAACTTTTTCACTCTAATAGTGGTGATAATATCTAAAATCTAAACTCTTTCCTGTCTTACTTTACTGCAGATGGAGCGGTCATGCCCTCATGGTTTGACATTCATGAAATACCAGTGACAGCTGTAAGATTTTCTCTGTCATTCCTCATATCTCTTTTCACTTCTTCTTTTCTCAAATTCTCCTTGTAATCATGCCCAGCTGCATTATAACTTAATGTTTAATACCTTATTGATATTGTCTCCATATAACTTAATGTTTAATACCTTGTACCAGAGCTCGCCAAAAGATGAGAGTGGTTTGCTCAAAGCGGTTAAGAATGTTCATGCAATGATCGATAAAGAGATCGATGCTGGCACTAGTCCTAATAATGTTTTCGTATGTGGATTTAGTCAAGGAGGTCTCTCTCTCTCTCTCTCTCTCTCTTTGGCAAGTTTGTTTATTGCTACTAAATCCAGGGAACTCTCAGATTATACTTAAATCTTAATTTTGTAGGTGCCTTGACGTTAGCAAGTGTTCTTCTGTACCCAAAAACTCTAGGAGGAGGTGCCGTGTTTAGCGGATGGGTCCCCTTTAATTCTTCTATATTAGAGCAACAAACTCCTGAAGCTAAAAAGGTAATTGCCTGATACTAACTTCTATAATTTTCTAAACTTTATTTCCTGAAGTAGCATATGTTGTTCTTCTCCTCAAGGTGCTTGCTACTTAGGATGTATACATGAACACTATGATACAGTACAGCACAACTGAAAGAATTTCCACTTGTTCCTCATTTCTGTTTTGTGTGAAAATAAATTATTGTGACACCAAATCTCACGAGAGGCAAAACACTAGGTGATTTCTTCCCATTTGTTTAAGCTTGATGGATAGAGTTACCCGGTACCATTTGAGTTTTTTTGGTCGGGGGGTGAGGGGTGTGGATAGCAGGTAACCCATGGAACTAGTCGAGGTGCCTCCCTGTATGGAGATTGCCCCTTAAGTAATAATATTTGCAATTTGAATAATGATGATGGTGGTATTAGAAGATATGTTATTTGCCAAAGTTACTTTTTACAAACCAAGAAATCCCCGAGGGCTATCTGGAGCATGATTCCAAACTCGGTGGATAAGTTGCCTGCACCTCTATATATATATATATATATAGCATGCCCCTCTTACCGCTTGATTTGTGTTTCTTGATTAGTTTTCATGTCTTATGGTATCTAACATCAAAACTCTTTCGAGCAGACCCCTATTTTGTGGTCTCATGGTATGGCTGATAGGACGGTATTGTTTGAAGCCGGACAAGCAGGGCCGCCTTTCCTGGAGCGAGCTGGTATGACTTGCGAATTCAAGGTAATAATCACTCGTTTCTCTCAGATCGTTCATCTTTCATTTATTTTTTCACGAATTTATCACTAATAAGCCATTGTTTACCATATCCGTAGGCTTACCCTGGTCTTGCTCATTCGATAAACGATGAGGAGTTGAAGAACTTGGAATCGTGGATCAAGACTCGTCTTCAAAGCAATTCTTAAAAGTCCAAGTGATATTTGACTTGCAGTTCATACGATCAAAATCCCGAGTTCGGAAAAAAAAAACTGATCATTTGTTGTTTTGTTTGTGGGATGAGCTTTGCCTGATATTACGTAAATTTGTAGTTAATTGCTTGTCCTGGTTTAGAGTTAATTGCTTTATATTCTGCTATATTGCTCGACTCATTTAACAACTGTAGTAATGAAACATTGGCCAAATAGTTGAAACGCTGTGAAGTTTTAAAAAAATATTTTTGGATTTATGGTTGGGATTTTGGAATTATTTTAGAAAATTCTTACATTTTAAGTGAATAAGGATTATAATGAGTTGGTAAATACAAATATTTTAAATTCTCCTTTCTTGATTCGAAAATTTATTAAATAAACATTTTTTGCGTGGTTTGCCCTTCTTTTGGGGTGGTTTTTAATTTTTGTCCTCAAATTGTTGGTCTTTAATTTTTGTCATTCGCTTAAAAAGGTGACCGAAAATACCGCAGGTTTTGGATTCGAACTCTCGCTCAGTCAAAAAAAAAAAAATGCAAGGTAAGGCTTTGCAAAAAGTCTTAAGGCATAACTAAAAGTCTGTCGGAGACTGCAGACTTTGCCTTAAGACATAATTAAAAATTTGTCAGAGACGGCAGATTTTGCCTTAAGGTATAACTAAAAGTCTATCTTATAAGGCAAAGTCTGTCGTCTCCAGACTTTTAGTTATGTCTTAAGATAAAGTCTGCTGCATAAGGCAATCTTATTCTTATGGCATAACTAAAAGTTTGCCTTATAAAGCAAAGTCTGCCGTCTCCGATAGGCTTTTACTTATGCCTTAAGGCAAAGTTTGCCACATGAGGCAGAGTTTTTGCAAAGCCTTGCCTTGCAATTTTATTTTTATTTTTATTTTTATGACTAAATCAGAGTTCGAACTCAGAATTTCGAGATATTTTAAGCGAAGGGCAAAAATTAAAGACTAACAATTTGAGGGGCAAAGCAGAAATTAAAGACCACCCCCAATGAAGGGCAATAGTGTCTGAATCAGAGTTTGTCTCACAAAAAAGTAAAAGGAACTTATTTGGCATAAATGATGAATATCTACTAAATTAGTTTAGAGTTGATTACAAAGCATAAATAATTTATGAATTTAATTTATATACATTGTTTTAACAATGTAACATGTTAGGACCTCGAAAATAACGCGGGTTTGCTACATGTTAAAACTCAATGATATTGTAGTGTTTTTATTTATTTATATATATTATCAATGCATTTTTCTCATTATTTATTAATTATACTTGTGCAATCAAACATGTCACACCAAAAATTATGTTATTACAACAATTTTTTTAAAGAAATAAAAAAGATAGAGAAGGTAAATGTGTGTCAAACTATATTTTGAGAAATGATAGTACAATACTAACTACCCGTTTGGCCATGAGAATTTTTTCCTTTTTTCGGGAAAATTATTTCACTTTATTTGAAAATTAATGTTTGGCCATGATAATTTCAAATACAACTTATTTGAAAAACATCTAAAACCTTGTTTTTACTTTTTTCACTTTCAATACATTCAAACAACTAAGGACAACTCCATCTTCAACTCCAACTCCAAAATTTCAAATAAAGTAAAAAATATTTCGTTTTCATGACGAAACGCCTACTAAGTCTTTAGTTACCATAATTACTAATTATGACATATGATTGTAAGTGATGAGATAGTGGATTTGGCACCGAACATGAAAAACAGAAAATCATTACTTCACGTTCATATTAAACAAAGAGTGATCCACTTAGGCCCATTGACTAAAGCAGCGACCTAAGCCCATTACTTTATCAGCCCAAACTTTCTCTTCTTAAAATTGCAAAAGAACTCCCTTTTTAATGAAAGATCTCGTGTTCGAGCATGTTAATGAAAAAGAGAAAATAACAGCCAAATATCATTCGATCATCTAGTTTATAAAATATGTACAGAGTGCATAGACAGTGTATAGTTTATGCTAAATATATGTATACTATACATATAGTATACATACCTGTACACTTCTGATACAACCGAATGTATAGATAGTGTATACTTAGGCCACATTTGGTAAACTAGGTGGCCGAAGAGTACATTTTTGTAAGCTTCCAATGAAAAAAAAGCCAAATAAACTCCCTAAACGTGTAAAGTAGTTGTTTTTATTATTATTATTATTATTAAGAAATTCTTGAAGTTAAGGGATTGAACCCGAGACCTGTGATTTAAGATAAAGAGATTCAATCATCCCATGTAGGGGTTTCAAATGGGCGGGTTGGGCTGAAATTGGCCCAATAAAAATGGGCTGAGGTAATAAATGGGTTGGGCTAACATTGGTCTAAAAGTTATTTGAAATTTGAATTGTTTCGAAATGGATTAAAAATGGTAGGACCCGCCCAATTCGACCTAGTTTTTTTGAAGCCGGTCTATTTTCTAGAAAAATATTTTTTTGGAAAATATTTTCTAGAAATACATTTTTCACGAAAAATATTTTCCTGAAAATTATTTTTACGGATTTTTCGTCGAAAATATTTTTTAAGAAAACAATTTTCGTGAAAAATATTTCCCTTTATATTGAACACACCACAAACTTATAAGATACATGATACAAGAAAAGTGTATATATTAAACAAATAAACTAAATCTCAAGTAATAAACCCAAATTTAAGTAAATCTTAAAAATGGGATAGAATTGGGCTAAGTTGCAGATCACTTTAAAATGAGCTATGTTGGGTTGGGCCGAAATCAGCCCAATATAAAATTATCTTGAGCCCAATCCATAAAAGTTTGGGCGGATTGAGCGGATCATCACCTTTTGTGCCAAATTTGACACCCCTAATCCCACGGGACCTCTGGTGAAGAAGAATGGGTTCCACTAAGTAGTTGGAGACGTTTTCTTTGAACTAAAAAACAATTTCACTTGAATTCTTGCTGTGAGTGAATCCTATCAACTAGCCTCTCCCGAAGTTTGCTTTGCATAAGCAGAGCATCAATTTTGAATTGAAATTATTCATGGTACATCCAAAAGCTTTAGCTCCCGTTTGGCCATTAATTTTGAAACATGAAAATTTGAGTTTTTGAAAATGTGATTTTTGAAACTAGAAGTTGTGTTTGGACATGCATTTTACTTGGAAAAAAATTGAATTGTCATGAATAGATGTCCCAAAAACCGGTCACTAAAAAAAAAAAAAAATTAAGACAGATTTTTAAAATCTGATCCAAAATCTATGACTAAACAAATTTTTAAAGATAAATTTTCAAAATTTGCTTCAAAAACGCTAGCTTAAATTTGCCAGAGGACAATGTGTTGTTTATTAAAAATAACCAAAGTCTTTTTTTCTTCCGCTCACTGCATATAATGGACTGAACAATTACTCCCATACATTGATAAAGTGGTATAATTTTGGGTGCAGTGAAGTTTTGGTTTTTCTTTTCTTGTTTTCAGATAAATGACATTTCTTAAGATTTGATGTAACAGATAGTAAGATTTTTTTTTTTTTTTTTTTAAATTTAGCTCTTAGATTTTTATAATTAATGCATCTCTTCATTGGAAAGTGAGAGAAAAGAGGGGGAAATTTCTGCTAAAAGAAGATTGATCATTAGATTCTGTAACAAGTAGGGTCCATCCCATAGCACCCACTATTGACTCACCCTTTTTTGCTTACCCATATTAACCAATCAAAATTAACCAACCACCAATCAAAATTCTTTGAAATTTATGTCCTAAACTCTGATAAAATACATTGTCCCACAGGTGAACCTTACCCAATACCCCTTTCCTTTATTGTATAAAAATAATACTCTTACTATTTGCTTCTCAATTTCAAAATAAGTCGAAATCGGCTACCTCAATTATTACATCTTTGTCTAAATTCAACTTATATAATTATTATACAGATAAACTAAAATAAAAATTTCTAGTAAGTAATCTCTAACTAATAATTTAATACTTCATTCATTTTAAAAAAGTAAAAAAAAACTTTTAAATTTTGTGATCTTAAACTAAAAATATGTATAATGAGTACTCTATATATCATGTATCAAAATGACTTTTAATCTTATATTTTTAAACACGTCATGTGGAATATTGAAATTAAAAAATTGTCGATCAGGAAAGAGATATTTTTAAAACAACCTAAAAAGGAAAGTGAGACAAGCAAATTGAAACACAAAGAGTATTAAATTAGAAGTTTGCTGACAAATCTAAAACAAAAAAGCGTTAAACATCCATCTAACACATTGAAAATGACTTAAATTTGCCATTCCTTCATTTACTGCACCTCGATTGTCATTAACATTATTTTTGGAATTAAAAATACTTTTTAAAATAAAATTATGAATAATACTTCATCCGTTCACTTTTACTTATCTATTATATTAAAATTTAGTTTTCACTTTTACTTATCCACTTTAGCGTATTAAGAAAAAAATAAGCCTTTTTTCTATTTTACCTATAATATTAATTACTCATTTTTAAGTTATTTTTATATACTTTATTTACTACTCTCTCCCTATCAAAAAGAGTGTCCACTTAGTCATTTGCATAATCCTTAAGAAAATACTAACTCCTAGATAAAATAAGTAATTTGACTAATAAAATAAGTAATTTGACTAAACTATCCTTAATTAAATAGGTATTGAGATTTGATCACATAACACTTAATAGGGACAAATCTGAAAAAATAAAGTTAATTTTTTTTTTATTTGATAAGTGGACGCTCTTTTTGACCTACCCTTTTTTACCCAACAGAAAAAAAACTAAGTGATCACTTTTTTTTATCCGGAAAAATAATTCTAAAAGGAGGAGCAAAGTTTGAACAAGTAAAAGTAAAATGGAGAGAGTTCATGTTAATGGAATACAATTGACAGGAGTATTAATTTATGTTTATGTGGATATTATATTTTCACTAAGCAACCCAAAAATATATGTCATCAATTTCTATGCCCTTTTTCTCTTACCAAAATAAACTCTTCATAGTCCCCACCAGCCACAAAAACCCTCATTCTCTCTTTCTCTCTTCTTCTTCCCTACACCCACCCACCCTACCAAAAAAAAGAAAATCTCCAATTTTTTTTCATAAAAAAAAAAAACTATGAAGAAACTTTATAGAAAAGGCACAGTTCATCCATCTCCTCCTTTAATTTCTGACCATCTTTCATTTTTACCAGTTGCTATTTTAACACTTGCTTCATCTTTATCTCAAGAAGATAAACAAGTCTTAGCTTATCTCATTTCTTGTTCTTCCGGTGAATTTTCCGGTGAAAATTTACTTTCCGGTAACTTTTCCGGTAAAAGAAAGAATACCCACCATGTAGCTAGTTTTAACTGTTACTGTTTTAGTTGTTACATGAGTTATTGGGTTAAATGGGATTCTTCACCAAATAGACAACTTATACATGAGATACTTGATGCTTATGAAGATGGTTTGCAACAAAGCAAAAAAGAAAAGAGTAAAAAAGAAAGAAGGAACAACAACAACAACAAAAAGAAGTCATCTAATGGTGTTGGTAGTGTTGTTTCTTCGTCTTCTTCTTCTAGTGAGCTGAAGAAATCATCATCTGAGTTATCTTTAAACGGGTCGGGTCCCGGGTCAGGGTCCGGGTCGGGTCAGGCTGACCCGGTGGAGGAGACTGCTGGTAATGATGAAGAAGAAACAGGTGGTGAAGAAGGAGGTGAGAAAGGTTCTGTTAGAAAGTTTATGAGTTATCTTGGAGAAAAGATTTGGGGTGTTTGGACCTAAATTTTTTAATTTTTTTTTTGGAGGTAATTTTCCAAAAAAATAATATTTAGGTTGGTTTATTTTATTTTTTTCCATCTCGGTTTCTACTTTAATATTATCTTTCTGGTCTGTAAAATACCCCCTTTACTTCATAATGTAAAATATGGGTAGTAGTTTTGAATGATCATCACCTTCATTGGTTTTCTCTTGTTTACACATTTTGTATAAACATTTTCTTTGATGTTAAATGTTGCTTATGGTGTAGTTTAGGTTAATAAGGATAAATCTTTTGGAAGTAATTCCAAGACACATTTAAGTTTATTTTTTGTCAATGTAAAATACCCTTTACTTCACAATGTAAAATATTGGTAGTTTGGACAATCATCTTCATTGGTTTATTTTAATTTTTCTTTCACATGGTTAATGGTTTATTGGATTTTTACTCATTGTAATTAGCATTTGTTGTTTTGTTAAAAAAAATAGGAACATTTTTGTAAATAATTAGTTTACAATAAGATGTGAATTTTGAGAAGTTTAGGTTTAGGTCTTCCATGGACGGCTTGAAATTTCAACTTTGAATAGTGACTAATGGAAAGGGGTAAAAAAGCTAGCCATTCTTGAAATTTCTTTCTTGGATATAGAGAAAGGTGGAAACTTTTTGTTGGCCTGAGAAAATAACAGTGATTTTTAAAATAATTTTTCTGCAATTACTCTGAATATTCAAAACAATTGTCCTTTTATGTTTCATTTGGCTCGAGGAAACAAAGTACGACACTTTTCAAAATTTTGTCATATTGCTAGGGATGACTCAGACACTCATGTTCCTGGTCTTTTTGTTTGTGCCGTGTTCTTTTTTCAAATTTGATTTTTTTTTTTAAATTAATTAGTTCATTTGAATCATTGAATGTACTTGAATCATTGAATGTACTTTGGTTTTAAAAAAAAAGACATTTGATTGTACCTTGGTTATAAAAGGATATTAGGCAGAAATATGAGACGATTTCTTTCTATATGTTTCAGTCAGGTTCATCAAGTCTTAATATTATTAGATAGAATTATTCGATATTTATGTTGGGGAGAAATATGCAGGTACTCGTAGAATTAATTAGGGTGTGTGAACATGTCTGGACTCTATGGTTATTTCTATATGTCCGAGCCTTGTTTAAGTCTCTTAGTAGATATAATTATTTAATATTTGTGCTGGTAAAAATAATAGGTAATTATGAAATTAGTTGAGATATATAAGTCGACACGAATTCTATGGTTATAAATAAGGGTGTACGTAATAGTACAAATGTTAATGTGGGTTTGGTAATACTAATACCGAAAGTTAATGTGGGTTTGGTAATACTAACACTACCAACTTTATTGAATCTTTTTCTTATTGTCTATAGTACATTTAATGTGATGAATGTAGAAGAAAAGGATTCAATAAATCCCAGTAGTCGGAACTTTCAATTTCATGATGTGATATAATTATCCACTACTGTGATCTACTGCTATTTCAATCTAAACACCAGCTATTTAATATTATAAGATGATCACATACATACAATTTGGCATTATCATATTTCTAATTTTGTTAGGGACGCCTGGAAAAAGAAATCCACTACTCTTTAAATTCTAGCTTAAGTTTGTCTTTATGTAGGGGCGGGTGTAGTATATGTGTTATGAATTCATGCGAATTTAATAAATTGTCCTTTAATAGGTCTTACACGCACAAATTTGAATCAGTTGTGGTGTAACATGGGTATTTCATTAAGTAAGAAACCTAAAAAATTGCAACGAAAAGATCTTTTTAGTGAGCCAACATTTTTCAGATTTTGTTTTTTAAGAAAAACGTCTCTTAAAAAAGTTCCTACCTCTAAATTAATTTACAATGATTATTTACATTTTTATTTGCTCGATATAACATCTTTTTTTTTTCTTCCATAAATTGCTTTTTGGGTTTTTTTTTCTTTTGTGAAAAAGTGATGTCAACAAAGCATTAACGAGGTCGGCAAAGTTAGCATGAATTAAAGGTAAAATAAGAGGCACTAAGAGACTTAAGTCCAAAATTGCCTTTTTATTCTTCTTCTTTTTGAGTCTTAGCATAAGGGAATTTGTTCTTTTCATTATTAAGTACTCTGCTTCCATTTTACACAACTATTTAAACACCAAAACAAACATTCTTTTTATTGGGTTTCTGCCTTTTTTGGCAAATATGTTTTAAAATAAGGAAATAGGAATCTTCCAAAGAAAAACTAGCAAATGCTTTGTTTTAGTAGTAAGAGCGCAACACGTTAAAACTAAAGTATGTGCAAGTAACGCGTTTAAACCATGTCGGTTAGTGAAACTCCAGCATTTAAATTAAAAAGGATAGAGGGATGGACTCATTATTCACCATTTTTGAACCGTGCACTTACTGATTTTCATAAGAAAATCTTGGAAAATAATTTTGTTGGGAAACTACACTCATGTGGTAAAATAATAAAATGGTCCCTTATGTTTGGCATAGATTTAAAGTAGTATGTTAAATATATTGTTGAGCAGTTTTGGTCCTTTAAATTTGTTAAATGTACGTGGGCATTTTAAGCCTCCGTCAAATATTTAACAAGCTATGCTCTTAGATTTGATGAATTGCGAGGAAAAAAAGGATTCAAAGGGATTCACATTTGGAAGTGTATTTTGCAATTTTTTTTTTTTGTCTATTTTCTAGAGTTTGTTGTAGCTTTTATGGTTGCAACTTCTGACATTTTTTTAATCTATTTTTGGTGTTAGTGCAATTTATTGTGTTGCGTAGGATTTGATGGAATTTTCCTAATGTTTAACTTTAATTTCTCTCACTAGAATTTGAGATTTTTGTATAAGGACGTCTTTTATATTACTAACGTATAATCACGTCAGAGTTATTGGTTGTTGAACACTTAAAACAAATATTATATAAGTCTGTTTTCTCACGACCTATTTTGAATTAATCATCGTATTATATAAGCAATGATATAATTCTTTTAGTTTTGTGGTTACTATATTGAGAGTTTAAAACTCTGAAAAGTCAAACAATGAACCAAACAAGAATTAATATTGTTTAAAGAATGTTTACTTAGACTGGGACTTATTATGATTATTAAGCATCATTTCTGAATTGATCATGCCTGCTTTTATATTAAAACCCATATACTCAACTTCAATTTCTATCGGGTTAAGCCAACCCAAAAATTATACACTTATCATTTGTAATGTTGTTCATTTTGAGCCAAGTTCATACATTTTTTTTCAAAAGGCCTTACACGATTAGAGTATTCTACACTTTTTTTTTTTTCCAACTACCAATATGAAATTTTATTCGCACACTCAACAATTCCTTCCCCATACCAAACTAAGTTCCATATGACCCATCACCAAAATTTATCAGCTTAATTGGAGATTAATTGTGCGTCACCTATATCATGTATTTATAGGCATAGCCTTCAAAGCTCACATGCTTCTCTTTATTGTATGTATCTTCATTCTTCAAGGTACGAGTAAAAGTAGTAAAATCGGCCCACTGATGAGCAGAGGCACTAAGTTGGACCGTATAACGTCACTTTGTCATCTCCATACGCGACTCACTGAATTATTGGCTCTAATAAAATGTGTTGGGCTACGACAGCTAAAAAAATACTCTTATTATTATGTAATATTCGCATCAGGCCAAACACGCACGATTTTTTCAAAAAATCTCATATCAATAAGAGTATTCTATACTTTATATGTTGCTTCGTTTTTCAACTATCAATATGAGATTTTGTTCGCACGCCAATTATTTTTTTCTCGTAAGTCCTTTAAAAGAGATAAAATTTATTTGTACTTGGTAATGATTCAATCAATATTTACACAAGAACTGATAGTCTGGTGTAAAGATAATACATCTGTCTTTATCATTTCTTTAATAATTGGAACTTACGGTCCAATCTTATAACCCCGTTACTAATTCCGTTAGTTTAATTTTAGACATTGTATATCATTTATCCTATCATATAAGATCTGAATATTAATTATCTCATCAAATTCCAACAAATTTATGTGAAACTTCTAACAAACCCTTATATTCGACTACCGGTAAGAATAAATATTACGTCCATCATCATGGGCGCGTCAATTTAGTGCATAAGTTATAGGTTAATCTGAACCTAAGTTGACTCTGACTCTATGTATATGTTAAAAAAAAATTATTAAATAAATTGAAATACAGATTGTGAACCCAGTCAATCAAATGAGTTGTAGAATTTTGAACTAAAATCGATAAAATTCAAATTCTGAATACGCTTCTAGCATCATGAAGAAAAATGAAAAAAGGAGAGAAAAAGATATTATTATTGGTAGAAACTAGCAAAATGCATGTTATTTTAGTATATGTATAACACTTTATCATTATGAGAAAAATGACATAATGGGGTCTCAAAAAAAGAATACTTCACTTTATATGTTACAATTTCCAAGTCAGAACTCAATTTGGGTTTTGAAACTTTGTCACCATAATCACTTGACAGGATCTTATCTTATTGCGTTAAGCCAAGAAAAAAATAGATAAATAAATGTCACAATATCCAGCATTATACTGCATGGAAGGAAGGGCCATGATTCCATTATAACATTATGGGACACAAAAATTACCAAAACAACCTCATTTTTCAAGCACTTTAGTTATTTAAAAAGGATTTATGTGTGTGATGGGATGATTGTGATTTTCATTTCTCAGTGATAAAACTAAAAATTATAACAAGGAGATTTAAAAGAATGCACACATACAATACTAGAAACCTTCCTTGTGTTATAAGGGAATTCAATAGTTTATATGTCTTGTATAAAAGATAATTTTTATACTATAGGAATTTTTGGCAAAGAGAATTCAAATAATCCCCTTTGTGGGAGCGGTTTGCACTTTTTGTGGATCTACCAACGCTAATCTAAACTAGTGGGGCTAGTAAACTTCAAATATCACAGGATTAAATCGAGAAAATAATCACATTTAGAAGGAAATTTTAAACAATCCAATGATAATCACAAAGTCTACGTATAGTTTGTTTTATTCATTATCCAATAAGTCAATAGCTTCATTAAAAATAGCAAAACTCATTAAAAGTAAAGAAAACATGAGAATCAATTAGACAAGAGAAATATGCTAGTTTTTGCATCTAAAAAAGAAGTATATAGAATCAAGAAGAAATTACTAATCTGATCTTTTTCTCATTTCCCTGATCGATCTTCCAAACTCAGAAAGCCAATTCCTCTAACGTGGCTAAAACTTCTCAATTGAGGCTACTTTTTCTTGGAATAACTATATACCGTCGTTCTTATTTATCTCCTCTACCACCAAAGACTGTAGTGGGATGACAAGTACCTCTTCATTCCAGTTGGAGTTAGAATTTTCATTAAAGGAAATTCAGAATATAAAAAAGCAAGTATATGAAAAGCCAAATGAATTTAACATATATTGTGTGTGATTTTTCGACGAAAGGATGTCAATTGACACTGCTTTCATCCTCGTATTAGAGTATGAAATCGTTTTTGATAGAGAATGATTTAGCTCTAAAGTGAAACTTCTCAAAGCAAATTCGAATTAATCAATCGAGTTTCAAAGCGAGTACCGAACATATATCTAGTGAGAGAAATAACATTTGCTAAAAAAATAGTAAATAAAAGGAAAGGTTGAAATTTGACTTGGTCAAAGGCATTTTAGTAGGAGTGAATCACATTGGTCGAGATGAAAAGTGTAAATCAAGGTCTTCAAATAGAGACAAGGGTCTAGTTGATCAAACTAACATTTTGGGATTTTGTTGGCCACCTTTGAATTCATGATGATTACGATTGTTAGCTTTTGCTCAAAATATGCCTAAAGTATTTGACTGTTTCTTTTTTGGGAATTACAAATTTCAACTGTTTTAAAATATAAGAAATTCAATGTTAAAACTTTAAAAATCGAATTCATAAAATTTAAATTCTTTATTCAATTCATAATACCTGGAGGAGCTTTCAGTTCTTGATTTTAAATTTGGTCCCTACAAATTAATTTGGTATATATATAACTTTGACACCTGTGCAAAATCGTCTGTGTCCAGTCCAAAGAACCATCAACGTGTTCAACAATTACGTACAAAATAGAATAATAGTATAAGATATTAAAAGTCTACGGATATACTTGGTCAATAAAAAAAAAAAACATGACCAAGTCCAAAATAAAACAGACCAAAATAAAACCTAAAGACTGGTCTGAGTACGAGAATTTACCAGAAAGTAGAGTCAGCTTGTTGTTCAACAATTCATACTATTGAAATTAAGTCAACAACAATGTTGAAAAATGTGCACTTCCATATCATCTTGATTTTCTTTTTTAAAATAACCTACATATACTTTCATAGTGTAAAGAACTTTATATTGTCAATGCAATTAAACTCGTTAAAAATTGTCATTTATAGTTCCCTTTATTAATATCTAAATACATAATTTTATCACAAAAATTAAGATATTAATGTTCATCAATGTAGTGTAGTTCTAATTTACCTTTTGTAAGAGTTCATTTACCCTGTGTTGCAGGTTACAAATCTATGTCTACTGCAAAGCGTTACACATAATTACCTTTTTATGATGAAAAGTTATTTTTATCATCGATGTATATTAGTAAACACTTTAAACTCGACAACAAAATGGAAATTACACTTAAAAATGGCATGAATCTCGTCTCGAGTAGAATATGAAGCATTAATTATTGAAACTCAGTTTAATTGATTAAAATAATGTACAATTATTGATGTTGTTGGCACACACAAATTAAAATAAGCCAATATTCAATTATACAATAAAATAATTTTACGATATTTTAGTAGTACAAGATACCACGAATGGTCTGAAAAGAGTCTATTCAACTACTCAACAACTCTTATAGCTGAACTGAAAGAGTCTACCAACTCCTACGAAAACATTGTTACCTACGAAATTCATCATTAATCTATGATTAAATATTTCGTTGGGTGTCAATTTTTTATTATTTAGCGATAAAAGTTATCTGTCTCTAATTCATGTTTTTTTTTTTTTGTAGTGTTTGGGCATTAGTGAGCTGAAAATAGTCATTGTAGGAAATATAATCTGTTTGTCTTTTTTATTTTAGTGAGCTGAAAATAGTCATTGTAGGAAATATAATGTATTTGTCTTTTTTATTTTATTTTATAGGTTTCTCATCTGGTGTTCAATATCCGTTTTGGGACTCGATTAATTTGAATTCACTTATGTAAGACCCACTTTGAGAAGTAAACTGCTCCCTATCAAAGACGACTCAATATTGCCAAAGTTGTTTATGTTATCTCATCTCACGAGTCAGGAACTCAGGATCTTTAGCTACTTTGAATATCAATATATTCTTTTTAATACTGATTTTTCAGAGTGGCAAAACTATAGGCACAGGACTAAGCATGAAATAATCTGACAAAATTAGTAAGTACATTTTGGAACCGCAATTTTGCAAGCAATAGGTAAACTTATCGAAACAAGAGGTCCTTACATGATTTCCGAAGAAAAAAAAAAAGATGGAAAAAAGCATCTTGATCACACATAAGCAAATGTTAAATAAGTAATTTTGGGAAAAAAGCATCTTGATCATACATAAGCAAATATTAAATACGTAATTTTGGAGAGATCAAACTTTGTATAAACTAATATAAGCAATTCCATCCTCAACGCCATCACGTCGAGACCATAATCCAAATGGTCCTTTGGATGTCCAAAATGCAGAATGAAGAGGACTTTACAAGCGCAGTTGTTGTTGTAGCACTTATTCAGTGATGTAGTTGGCACACCTAAAATAATACAAGCCAATCTAAAATATACATTGAAATAATTTTATGATATTTTAGTAGCACAAGATACCGATAATGTTCTGCTAGTAGCATCCCTGAAAAGAGTTTAATCAACCGAGGGCGGATCTAGAGAACCAATTACGAGTTCACGTGAACCCATTAACTTTTGTTCAGATCATGTCTACGTATTAAGAAATATACTAAATATCTATAACTGTTGACTATGAACCCAATTATTATTATAGTATTAACTTAAAGTCGTTATTGCCTCTGTTAATCAACCACTCAACAACAACCATTATCACAGATTAGTCCAAAAAGGGAAAGATAGTTAGGTACATACTGTACATGAAATGCCACCAGCAGACCATTCATATTAATGTTAAATATCCTATAACATGGATTACATCAGATGTGATAAGTACACATTAATGAATATATACAAGTTGTAATTTACTAAACCTATTGGAGAACCAAAAGGCTTTTGATCAAATACAAATGGCAATTATTGTTTGGTAAAAAAGAGTCAGACATGTACAATTATAGATGAACTCATGGATACACAGCCTTTCAAGCGTTCAATAATGGCGTTTCGGCTGACTAGTCCTGAATGGAGAGTCAGCGGAAGGCCTTCCTTGACACATTCGTCGTACTTCTCTAGAGCAGAAACGATGTCTCTGAAGTCTGGCCTCTTCGAGGGGTTCGCCGCCCAGCAGCGTTTTATGAGGTGTGCAAGTGCTGGTTGACAACTGGCCGGCAAGGGTGGTCGTTCATTCTGCAAAATAGTAAAAAGATAGTGAAAGAACGATATAAAACGGATGAATGTTCAACAGATCTCTTAACTCTGCCAGGCACTGGACAGGAGTTAGCTCTATAAATGTGTAGAGCCAAGTGTAGTGTATTGTAGTTGTCAGGAGCAGGGCTAGAGTGTTTGTTAGGGGTTTGGCATAACCCATTAGCTTCAGCCAAAATCCTATATTTGTGTTAAGAAATTCAACAACAACATACCCAGTGAAATCCCACAATATGGGGTCCGGGGAGGGTAAAATGTACGCAGACCTTACCCCATCTAGGAAGATAGAGAGGCTGTTTCCGAAAATTCACTTAAAAATATATAAATAGCTTTTATAGGAACCCAATAAATTGCCTTTTCTAGAACCCAGAACTCATAAATTCAAAATTTTGGATCCGCCTATGGCAGTAGGCACTTCTAGGCCCCTTCCCGGATACTGGATAGCTCCATTGTTTCTTGTACTACGGACCATTTGTCATCCATTGCAACGGAGCTATTTGATGAGTGGGGGCGCCTAGCGCAGTTATTTGCTTTCACGTCTGATGAGAATAAGGTATTAGGTAAAGGTACAAGAAATCAGTACTATGACTTCCTTTTACCATCGAAAATTTGGAAATAATCCTGTTCTGAATTTAGTATCCTTGTGTTTCGTGCACCATCCTATATTGGGAAACACTAAAACCTCCATGAACCATTTGTCGGTGCTTATGCGCTTCTAGGGACACCAAACATCAAATAGTAAAAGGTGACTATTGCTAGGTTCCGGGGTTCTGAAGTTTTATTCCAAATGAGTGACCTCTTATGTCACGGAGCAGATAACATTTGATAATTAAGCGATGCATGATTGTAAATTTGTAATAGTGTTGTGTTCAAGCATGCTTTTTCCCACATCATATACATCAAGAATAAGGAGGAATAATGAGAAAAAGAGCATTTCAAACCTATGTTGCGCGGACACTCCAAAAATATTGCCGCACTCGTGTCTGATCCTTCAAAAATGCACTACTTTTGGAGGATCCGACAGCAACCAGTGACATTTTTTAAGAGTCCGAGCAACTTAATTTCAAACTTTTCACATATATTAATAGCCACTATTTTTCTTGAGAAATCTTCAGCATATGAAACACTCTATTGTCTGAAGAAGTTATGGTTGAAACAACTTCATCATCTCTCAAGAGCCTACTGTACAGTGAGCTAGAGTTCAGCTCAAGGCTGAGAAGACAGTGAGTTTTGCTGGTTACTCATTGACGGAAAGTTGTTTCAAAGCCTCGACAGTGACCCCATGTGTTGATTTAAAGTCTAAGGTCAAAAAGTGATTTTTCTTGGCTGCAACAGTATGAACTAGGATCAGCATAAGAAGGGATGCACACAAATATGTGACGATTTTTTTGTTGCTAAAACTAGTAAATAATGCCATCCGTTCGACAAGGACGCTAAATTCTTTTTCTAAGCAATGATGCACAATAGTGGGATTCTTTTAAGGAAATATATTTCGATCACTTAAACAACACAATTCTGCCGAATGCAGAAAGCTCTAGCAAGTCATGTACCCGAAGAAACTAATAAAAGAAACACCAATTATAGGTGCTTTGTATGCTTCCTCTACATGTAACTTACAACGGCGCGATCTAGCAACCTCATCATCAGGTAACCAAAGTAATGTTAAAATGGAGGTCGATTTAGTTCTTGGCTAGTTAATCAAGCTCAGGATGAGGAAGTATTGTTCTTGCTAATAAGTTCATCAAATTTTACGATGAATGGGAAAGCAAAAACAAAAAGGAATTGATCAGGGGCGCTAGCCAAAATATACAAAACCTATAGACTGATTATGTATATTATATGTATATATATATATTTTGTGCATTCAATATGTATATGTATATTTAACTTAATATACAAGACAACCATAGACTTCTTATGTATATTATATGTGTATATATATATATATATGTATATTTTGTGTATACAGTATGTATATGTATATTTATACTTAATAAAAGTCTTGTATATTGTCAAGATATATACATTTCCTGGTTTTATATATATATATATATATATATATATATATATATATATATATATATTGTGTATACAGTAGTATATGTATATTTATACTAATAAAAGTCTTGTATATTGTCAAGATGTAAATTTCAGTTGATGGTCCAAAAATCATCCCAAACAAAAATATGTGCAGAAGTCTAACAGCAAAGTCAACCGGTTATTGGAAATCAGCTAACCTTCTCAGCAACAGCAAAAGCGGCTTGCACGGGGGTCATTCCTTGAAATGGTAACAGAGCTGTTGTGAGCTCCCAGAGCACAATTCCGAAACTGTACACATCAACTTTGCGAGTATAAGGTTTTTCCTTAATCATCTCTGGTGCCATCCAACGGTAAGTTCCCATATTTCCTTTGGCTTCCCGGCACTGTGTCTCAAGACACGACGTCCCAAAATCTGCAACCTTGACACGCATTTCGTCATTCAGAAGTAAATTACTTGATTTGAGGTCTCTATGAATCACCCCTTGTGAATGAAGATACTCCATCCCTCGTGATATATCGAGAGCTAACCTCAAAATAGTTTCTACGGAAAGTGAATAAGGCTCTTTCTTGTTGAGATACATCCTCAATGTTCCTTGTGACATGTACTCCATAATGATACAGTATACAGGAGGCTTTTTACAAGCGGCAATGAACTGTAGATAAAGAAGATATATCGTAAGAAAAATATATCATATGATCAGTAGATTACGCATCAATAGAAGCTGCACAAATTTCACTACTATAAAAACAGGAATTAGCAACGGACAGATTTTGTAGCTAAATAGAAAAGAATGTTGATAGTCCTATTTAGCAAAGAATTAGCGACAAATTATCAAAAAAAAATTGTTAGCTACGAGCAATTCAGCAATGAAATTCATAGCTAATTCGAGTTTTTTTAGTGTTTACGGAATCCAAAGTGATAGTCTCATCTACAGAAATAAAAATTAGGAAAAAGAAAAAAGCTAAAGACTTGTAAGATCCCACACAACAAAACCACTCAATGAACAATATTTTTGTTTATACTGCCCATTTAGGTAGCTTAAGTAATCAAGCTCATTCTTTTTCTCTTCTTATTTTGGATAAGTAATAGTCATGCCTACTTGCCCACCTATTTCTTTTTCGTCTTTTCAGCATTGCTGATGGCAGGGGCGGATGCAACATAGTGGTACGGGGTTCATCTGAAGCCAGTATTCTCGATACAGAGCATAAATTTATGTGTAAAACATCAGAAAAATTATAACAAATACTAGACATCTATGTTTCTTTGCTAAGAAGAACTGTGTGTTACTAACAGTTGATTTCACATTTCTCTAGTCATCTGTGTAGCATATTTGGGTAGTTGATTCTTCTTGAAATACAGTAATAAACTGAACACTTAGCTTCCACAGTGGATCAGGAACTGGAAATGTTAAATAAGGTTAGTAAATTTTGGAACCGTACTAAATGCAGGAGCATAATTTCTACTTCTCTGAGAAAATTGCTACTATTCCAACTACAGGAATACAAGTAAACATGAATCAAAAACTGCTATGTGATTTTTTTCCATCTGCCTAAGTCTTGTGTAGAAGCCTTACACAGGCATCTATATGCTACCGAGAGAAAACAAGTTCCTGGTAGACAACGGCGGAGCCAAGAATTTTAATAAGAGGATTCAAAAGTTTGTTTACATACCCAGAAAACAAAAAATTGTTCTATTTGCGCTTTACTCCCCCGTCCCAATTTATGTGACACTTTTTGCTTATTGAGAGTCAAATTGACTAATCTTGAAGCTAAATTAGATTAGATCAACACAATATTTTAACTTAAAATATAGATATTCAAAAATTATACGAAAAGTATAAATGTGTCTGTCAAAGTTAACATAGTTTGAATCTCGAGAAGCATACGATTTCCCGACAAGTACAAATAAACATAATAAAAAACAAAAAGACCAAAACTATTATTACAAGTAAACATGATAAGTAACATAAAATGATCATAAAAGACATCAACCTGCACAATGTTGGGATGATATAAACTCGAAAGCAGACGAACTTCAGACTTGAACTGTTGTTCAAGCTTAGCTCTAGTTTCCTCCTTATGAGTTGGAATTCTAACCATTTTTACAGCAACTGCTCTTTGCTTATAAATTCCTCTATAAATTCTGCTATGTGCACCAGAAGCAAATTTGTTACCTATAAAAAGCTGAGACAAATCAGCTGTCCATTCCTCTTGATCCTCTTTAGATACTTCCCAAGTTTCAACATTATCAGATTCTAATATCATTGACCATGAATCTAAACTATCAAATCTTTTCTTGTCCATTGTTTCCATATCAGATAAATTCCACCTAGTTCTTGAAGAAGATGAAGGCATTTCTAATGGTTTACTCTTAGACCTTCTCAGCCTAAATGGATTAAAACAAGTAGCCATGGTAAAAAAAATATTTTGTCAAAACACAACCCCTTCTTATTATTTTAACAAAAAGTGTCAAAACACACTTTCAGAAGGTGTTTTTCAAAACAAAACAAAAAAGTGAAAACACAACCCCTTCTTTTTAAAAAAGTGTCAAAACACACTTTCAGAAGGTAATTTTCTTCTGAATGTGTGATTTGATTTCAAGAAATGCATGAACTGATTCAGAAACATGGGTGCTTGAATTCATGAATATATCAAACAAGAACCAAAAACAAAGATAATCCATTAGGCCATACACCAAGAAAACAAGAAAGGAATGAACTTTCCATTTAGAGAAACCTTTGCATGATTAAGGAAATTGAAACACCAAGCCCATGGGAACCAAATAAATTACAAGAAACAGCTATGAAAAAGGAATGGATTATGGAAATAAGTCAAAAAGGGCTTCACTGTGACAAAAACTGAAAGAAAAATAGCCATAAAAATGGAGTGTTTTTTTTAAACTAAAAGCTATGGAAAAGAAATGATGATCAACATAAGGCAAAAGGCACAAAAATGGAGTCTTTTTTTACTAAAAATTTCAAGAAACAGCTATGGAAAAGGAAAGGATGATGAAGATAAGGCAAAAGGGGTTTCAAGGTGACAAAAATTGAAAGAAAAATAGCCATAAAAATGGAGTCTTTTTTCAAGAAGTAGTCTGTGAGAGTGGCAAGACTTTTTTGCAGTAGTCATTTTTGACAGGCAAAAAAAAAAAAAAAAAAAGTGAGTGAGTTTGGTTTTTTTGCAATGTCAAAGCAATAATGTCAGGGAAATCTCGTGAATTCTTGGTTCAAAGATCAAATTAAAGTTGGTTAAGACTTTGACAGAGAGAAAGAAAAAGGAAAAAAAAAACTCTTTTAGAAGGAATCCAACTCTTCTTCTTCCTGTTTCCTTTTAATCAATCAATGCTAAAATTGCTTTTTTTAATAAGTGCACACATTGTTGAGAGCCACAAAGTTTTAGAGAAATTAATTTATAAAGCATCACTACAACTTCTAATCAGGAATAAGTAGTATTTACTTCATGTACTATTCAGTAGTATCTAAAATTTACTAGAACAACTAATTTGATTTCATGTCAGGTCGTGTAAGGCTCACTAAAGCAGAAGGATCTCAAATTTATTTGATCAATTAATTTGAATTCAAGTAAGGTCCTGTAAAGCTCACTAAAACAAAAATATCTCAAATTCATTGGAGCGACTAATTTGAATTTGGGTCATGTCGTGTAAGGCAAGTAGAAGCATATCGAATTCATAGACTAATTTTAAACTCAGGTCAGGTCGTGTAAGGCTCATCAAGGCAGAAACATCTCAAAATCATTGCACCGATTAATTTAAGCTCATGTCAAGTCGTGTAAGACTCACTAAAGCATAAGCATCTCAAAATCGTTTGCACCGACTAATTTGACTCATGTCAGGTTGTGTAAGGCTCACCAAAGCAAAAGTATCTCAAATTTATTGAATCGACTAATTTGAACTCATGTTAAATCGTGTAAGCCTCGGAAGAGAATAATTTCTATAAGAGAATTTCTCTATTCCTTGTAATCTTGAATATGCATTTAGCTTGCACCCACGATAGACCTCTTACATTTTGTCATATTAAAATATGTTTTTGTTTTCTAACAAAGGTAAAAATCTTAAGTGATATATTTTTATTTATGGAAGTTTTGGTAGATAAAGTTACTAAATATTTAATAGTCAAAATATATGTAAAGTGATACGGACATCATTATTATTTACTAAAAAACATCTCGTCATTCCTCTCCATGCAAGTGAATCTAAACTTCCTTCAAAGGTAGATTTGTGCAGCTCCTCTAAGTTTGGAATTCTTGTCAGTATGATACTTCCTATTCATTGTGGAGGATAAGGTACCTTAACTCATTAGAAAATTGATTTCTTTATGGGCACTGCCATGAAATGAAACTGTTGGGACCAAATTGGATAGTTTCATTTCATTTTGCCTCATATACAGTTTCATATTTTATTTTCTTTAGGTTTGTATACTTGGCTGGTACTCAAGTCAACTAATTTAGATTCGGTTCAATGCTCGAAACGCCGTTTTTTAAACGAGTTCTTATTTCGAGGATCCTATTCCATCCTATCACAATCACAATCATCACTTGGAATCGGTTCTCTTTTTAATTTCCCATCCAGAGTATTTTGTTGCATATTTTAGACTTTGAATAACATAATCTATCACCATGTTAATCACATTAGTAGATAGGATAAATAGATTTGCAAAAGGTACGTTATTGCAATTCTTTTATTGTGAAATATCTTGAATTATGTCTTCTTCAATAGAGTTGCTTTGTATGGCCAGTGTGGCCACTTGCCATGCAAATTGGACTGTCTAGCCCATGCCTTTCACTAGAGTGGTTATGTGAAGTCCTTTTCACATTTTTTTTGGGCGGATTGCCCTTCTTTTGGGGTGGTCTTTAAATTTTGTCTCTCGTATTTGTAGTCTTTAAATTTTGCCCCTCATATTTGTGGTCTTTAAGTTTTGCCCTTCGCTTGAAAAGGTGGGTGAATACCTGAGGTTCTGGGTTCGAACCTCCGCTCAGGCATAAATAAATTTTAAAAAAATCGCAAAGCAAGACTTGCGTCGCGTGTATGTAGGACCCGGCATACACTTCTTAAGGAATAACTAAAGTTATGCCGGACCCAGCATAACTATAAGTTCCGCCTTATAAGGCAAAGTTTTATGGCTTAAGGAAAAATTCCGCCTTATAAGGCAAAGTTTATGCCTTAAGGAAAAATTCCGCTTAGGGGCAGACTTTTAGTTAAGAGGGGCATACTTTTAGTTATGCCTTAACTAAAAGTCTGTACATGCGCATAAAAAAGTATGCCCATGGGCGTGAACTTTTTCATGGCATAACTAAAAGTTTGCCTTATAAAGACAAAAATCCCCCATGCCAGGAAAAGTTATGCGCGGGGATATACTTAGTTATACCTAATCCAAAAGTCCGCCTATAAGGCATAACTAAACTATGTCTCTGAGGAAAAGTTCCACGTATGGGCGGACTTTTAGTTGGATTAACTAAAAAGTACGCCTATAAGGCATAAGTATCGCATTTCCGACATAACTTTGGTTATTCTTATAGTGTATGCCGGTCCGGCATACACGAGACCCAAGCCTTGCCTTGGCTTTTTTTTTTTTTTTTTTAATTTATGCACCGGTGTAGGGTTCGAACCCAAAACTCTCATGATTTCGCCCGAAGCTCGGTTCTGTGTGCTAATGGCAAAAATTAAAGACCGGCGATTTGAGGGGCAAAATTTAAAGCACACTGCAAAAGCTAAGGCAATCCCGGTCGTCCCTCCTTTTCGTATAGGGAAATCTACATGGTGTAGCTAACACTGGACATTATTTTTATCTAGTAGCTATACTTTAATTTATTTACGCCTCGTAGCTAAAAGGTGTATATCAATTACACTACATAACTAAAATATACAAATAGGTTAAAATAAAAAAAGCAACCCCTGTATCCACATTTTTCTCTCTCCTCCCTCCCTTTTCTTTCCTTTCCCTTTCTTTCAAAGCTTTCTCCGTATGAACAGGACTCTTCGTTCCCTACTTCTTCTTCGTCTTGTTGCTCGTATTCTTCATATAAATTAAGTTCAGATCTCTGAGTAGTTCTCAGATCGGAGTGTAATGGTGTTGTTGTGGCTCAAATCTACCCCGCGGTGATGGGAGTGAAAGTGGTGGTGATTTTTTTAATTTTCTAGTTGTTTTGTTGTTTTCAGCAAGCATGGTCGGTATTTTCTCGCCACAGTAATATATCGATCGGTCGATTTTCCGTGTGCGATTTGGAAAATAGTGTTTCTTCTATGAGTGTATTCATTATTTTTTTAGCATACAATCCAGTGTATTAATAATTTTTTAGCATACGATCCAGTGTTTGGGGTGAATTTTATTTCTTGTATTCCGTATTTGAGTGTATTCATTAATTTTTAGTGCAAAAATGTGTTTGGGGTGTATTTTTTTTTCTTGTATTTTGAAGGATATTTTTTTGTATACGACTAATTTTAAATATAATAAAGTGAATACAGTGTAAAAGTAGCTACAAATGAATAAAGTTGAGTTGAATACATTTGACTTGGATTAAAATTAGTTGAATACATCTAACTAGTGAATACATCTAATTTGACTTGAATACGGTGAAATTTAACTTGACTATATCAAAATCTCGATGCACGTCCAAATATTTGAATACAATGTAGATGAAATTTTAAATTTTGTAACACCTTTGTAATTTAAAAAATGGAATACCATCTATATATTCTTGTATTTAAATGGTTATATATATACTACTTTGTTAAATGAATACATCACAGATAATGAAAATGGAATTTATGCCTAAAAAATAACCTTGAAAGAAACAACAATATGTAAGGTCGTTTCAATATTAAGTTTCTGAAACAATATGTCCAAAATGAAAAAATGTCCAACAAACAAAAGTCGCAACCAACTATGCTACTATTCAACATGAAAATCAAAAACCCAAAATATGGATAGTCCTTTATTTGAAGAATTTGATTGGGTTTGATAAAAAAAAGTGAATCTTATTTGAAATTGGAGGAAAGTAATAATGAATAATGGCGTGTATTTAATATAACATGGGCTAGAAGGAGGCCCGAGTATATCAATGGGCCGGTTCAGTTAGTTAAAGTAGGAGTAAATTTTCTATAATAAAAGTGTACAAATAGTCGATATAGTCGATTTTGGGACCTCTATTTACGGCATAGCCGAGTTTTATAAACTTTTGCAAGTTTAACAACATCAAATCTAACTTCAGACATACATAATTAAAGTTGATAAAATTTGCGCTTGAAGTTACCAACTTCTGACTTAGATGATTGAAGTTTGGCCCAATTAAACCTCAAACATTTATATATGAAGTTGTAATTGTTTGATTTTGATATATATTACCAAACTTAAGGTATTTATGCATGAAACTTCAGACATATGTTATTGAACTTCTAGGACTTGTGACAGAACTTATATAATTATGTATGATTGTATGAATCACGAGGTTGATGCTATTACTCTTTGCTTGTATTTTTTTTTTTTTACTGCACAAAATAAGCTACTAAGAGAAGAAATATTATAGTTTATGATCGTGACACATTCAATATTTTAATTCTCTACGGTGTTTTTATGTAATTGAATCAATATGATTTTCCATTTATGCCGAAATATTTTTTGATAAAAGCACAATAAAATTCAAAAAATAAACACTAACAATTCTAGTCCTACTAATTATTTACATGAATTATTGTTTTTATCGAATACCAAACATAAGGTACAAATAATAGATCTCTTATGCCTAATTTTAATTCTGGTTTCCCCACAAGTTGGTCATGTCCTTGACTTCATTATTTGAAGCATATGATTAGCTCAATGTTATTTCGTATAATTAGTTTAGTGATAATAAGGTTTAAGTTTTAAAAAATGGAACTGTAATTCACAAGTTTATTTGACCAGTGAATTCGATATTATTTATTTATATCAACCTTGCTATTACGGGAAATTGTTGAAACTTTCCTTAATTAAATTACTACTACATGTAAAGGAGGATTCCAAATTTTTGTAGTCCTCACATCATTTTGAGCAATGAGGTTGCTACATGTGGTTGTTGCTTTTTGCTTTGGTACATATATTTTTTTTTTCTCATTCATTTTCTTGTGATCATTTCCACTTGGGACTTTGTAATTGGACTAGATTGACACCATATATAGTAACTTTTTTGTGGATATCTTTTTGTCCCTTATTAGATTACTCCTTCCGTTCGTTTCTTTTTACTTGTTCCTTATACAAAACATAAATTTTTATTTGTCTATTTTAGCAAATCACGAAAGATTTATTAATTTCTTCCTATACTACTCTTATCATTAAGTAACTACATAAGTATTATTCGTTAGGTCTCAAATTATCTGTCGTGGTTACTAAAAATAGTTATCTCAAATTATTTATCATTTTAGAAGTTCAAGGCACAATTAACTATTTTTCCTCATTTTACCCTTAGTAGAATTTTGTCATGAATAAAGATGACACATTAATAGATAAACATCCAATGGAGAAAGGTTATAGCTTAGACATAGCTAAGGGTAAAGTAGTCAAATAACCCTTTTAATTATAATTTCTTAAGGGGCTTGTAAAACTAAAAAACAATAGATTAATATCGAATCTTGTGTCCCTTTGTATTTGCTAATTATCCTTCCAAACTTCCTTCATCATGAATAATTTATTCTTTAAAAATTATTCAATTATGTGACTAATTTTTTTTTATAATTATGAAGATTTTCCAACAAAACATGATTAACGTGTTACTAGATTAAATTAATTATGCAATCGAAAAATATGACATAAATTGAGTATTTTTAAATTAAATTTACTACGTTTGTATCATGAATTCACATGGAACTAGTATGTAAATTATGGGAATAAAAGTCGTCTTCTATAAAGAGCAATTTACCTTTTAAATGTGAGTTTTGGCCTAAATCCAAATTAATCGAGCCTCAAAACGTACCAGATATGGGGTGAGAAACCAATAAAATAAAAGAGATGTAACTATTAATGTTTCATATGGAACAATTTATTTGTGTTCCACGTTGTCCATTGAATACAGTAGTAAAATATCAGGAGAAGTTAAGTTATAGTAACAATCATTTAAAATAATGACAAAAAAGTAATTAATCTTAGTTGCAACAAGATCCAGCTGTCAGCATAAACAGATGGAAAACACAATAATTATCAAAAGCAACTTCTTCTTCTTACGGATAAACATACTAATATATATATATCTAACTAAATGACACGGTAACTAGAGATGGATTCTAAATTTTAACTTAATGGTTCGATCTTTAAGATTCTTAGCACTAACACACTGTATTTTAAAATCATGGGATTGAATCTCATATTTGTTGAAATTTTAACCACTTTTTATATATATTATGATTCGCGTAAAATTTTGGATTCGGCTAAACTCGTTGTCTAAACTTATTACACTTGGGAATCAAGATGTGCTTATACTAATTTCAGTTACCTTAAAGAAAACAAAATATTATCATCCACTTGTTAGTCATAAAATTTGTAAGTGATTGAAATAACTTAACAAATTGAAAATTTTAGGATAAAGTAGTATATTATGCTTCTTTAGGTACTCACTGAATCCGTAATCAATTAGTGGAGTACATATTTTTGGTAAAAATTACATATACGTCCCCAAAATATTTTAATTTCATATTCTGTTATACTTTGATGCTATTCATCAAGCAGATTTTCTCGTATTTGTTCATGACTATAACATAGCTTCAACATAAATTAGTTAGATTTTAGGTGTCAAAATCCTTGCTGAAAGGAAATGCTACTCAGGGATGAAAAAAGAAAGCTGGTGCCTCGTCAGAAATTGAAGGGATGTGGCGCAACTTGGTAGCGCGTTAGCTCGAACCTCTTTTTCAGTCGCCCTCTCACTTTGTTCGAGCTGAATGAAATATTTCGAGAAAATGATCCAAATGTACTCCCTTATTTAATAATTTCCTCTTCATCTTTTAACATGTCTTTTTGTTTAAGTCGTTGGTTGGATAATTTATCGTATGATAAGTCAACCTTATATCATTAAAAAAAATAAAAAGAGCGCGCATTACTCCATTAATCAATTCAAAGGCCCTATTACCCCCCTAAACTTATTTAAAAGACTTAATTACCCCCCCTAAAATTGATGTGGCAAAGATCAGTGTGTTTAGTCCAATTGAAAACATAAAAAGGGTTTAATTTTTTTTCTTCTAATTTCTTAAAAATTTAAAAATAAATCTAGTCTTCCACATTTAGTTTTAAAAAACGGGTTTTCCACATGTTAAGAAAATAATTAATTTTTTCAAAATTTTATAAAATTCAGCTTTTTTTTTCACATTTTGGCAAAAAGAAAAACATTTTCCGGATTTTATTTGAAAAATAAAAGTGTCCTAAGAAAATGAAATCAAGATTTTTTAAGACATTTTAAAAAAATAATCAAGTTTTCCATATTTTTAACAAATCCATTTTTCCATATTTAAAAAAAATCATTTTTCAGTTTTTTTTTCTTTTTTCAAAAACGGGTTTTAAAAAAAAAAAAAAAAAAAACAAATTTTCAATTTTTTTTAAAAAAGGGTTTTAAAAATCCTTTTTTTTAAAAGAAAATTCAGTTTTTTAATCCATGTGTTTTAGTTTTTTTTTTTTTTTTTTTTTAAATGGGTTTAAAAAAAAATCAAATTTTCAAATTAAAAAAAAAAAAAAAAAGACGGGTTTAAAACTCATTTTTTTTTAATGAAAATTCGATTTTTATTTTTATTTTAAAAAAAAAAATTGACACGTGTTTGAAAAATTAAAAAAAAAGAAAACAAATAAATACACATGTGGCAGAGTGTATGTCACTCTCCCATATGAGAGTGGGCATCAGCGTTTAGGGGGGGTAATTATTCCGTTTTAAATAAGTTTAGGGGTAATAGGACCCTGGGAAAGGTAAGGTGTGTCGTAGCAAATTAGGGTATAGTTCAGGGGGGTAACGGTGCCTTATCCCTAAAAAAAATAAAAAGTACTACATTACTCCATTAATCAATTCAAAAGTTTGACACGTTAAAAGACTTAATTTCAAATTCAGAAATCACTAGTCCAATTGCTTGGTTTAATCTAATTTGTAAATGATCACGTTTGATTTAACGGAAAAGGGTCAAATATACCCATGTACTATCAGAAAAGGGTTAAATATACCCCTCGTTATACTTTGAGTTCAAATATACCCTTCCCGTTATACTATGAGTTCAAATATAACATGTTGCGAAATATTATAAAATTTCTCTGATAGTGAGATATATAACGGACAGCTGACAGGCTAGGTGAGGTGGGGCGTCGCGTGACATCTTGCTCATACTTATTTAATTTACCCCTCTTTTCATATTTTCCCCTTAACCATCGTGTCTCCTCCTCCACAACCCATTTATCTTTGCTTGCTCGAACACATGAAAATATTGCAACATCCTTTTCATGTCCCTGTAACAAAGTGAGATTATTTCTCTCTAACCAAATACAGAGGAGAAGGTGCATCAAGCCATCAAGTATGATGACCCTCACAGAACCAAAAACAGGAATCTCATTTAGCACAAACCAAGTGCCAAATGATGCAGGAAATCTGTCAGAAAAATCAAAGGATTACCTGGAAACCGTCAACAGTATTGGCATGCCATGTGGCAAAGGTCGTGGAGGGGAGGAGATGGTGGTGTGGTGGTGCTAATGGTGGCAAAGGTTATGGAGGGGAGGAAATGGTAGTGGTGGAAGAAGAAGGGGAAGAGAGGGGTAAATGGGTTGGAGTGATGAGGTGGCATGTCATGTGGTGTCCACCTCACCGAAATGTCAGTGTCACGTCATATCTCATGTCCACCATGGACAATTTTAATGGAAGAGGGATATATTTGGACTCAAAGTATAACAGAGGGGTATATTTGAACCCAAAGTATGACGGGAAGCGTATATTTGGACCCAAAGTATAAGGAAGGGTATATTTAACTCTTTTCTGATAGTACAGGGGTATACTTGACACTTTCCCGTTGATTTAATAATCTGTTAAGACAAAATTAATATTTTTTCTCGTACTATTATTAGTACAATTTGTGTCTTTTTCCAAAGAGTCTATTTACTTAACAAACTAGGACCTACAGTGGCAATGACTAATTTGCTACCGACACAAAAATTAAATAGAGAAACAATTATAAGGACATAAAAATGAATACTTTACTGCATAAACAGTTAATCAATTAATATATATATAAAAAAAAAAAAAAATATATATATATATATATATATATATATATATATATATATATATATATATATATATTTGAGCTATACTGACAATCTTCCACCTAAACGCACTTACAAAAGAAATGAAATAATACAGTATATGATATGAAATAAAATAAGTTGTTTAGCAACCTCCTAGATTTGGAAAAAGACAGCACATGTTGTACTGCAATTTATAGACAGGGACACACATGTCAATATCTTAATCACAGGCCCATCTTTGTATTTTCAAACCCTATTTTATTAGCAACTACTTAATATACTACTCCTACAATGTAAAGCATGCATGAGGTGAATATACCATATTTAGGTTAAATGCACTTCTCTAATCATATACTATGATTTATTTTATCACAATGTTAAGAAATTGCATATATTGAGATGAGTTTCGACAATGCCCAATATTCGAACTTCAAATATGGTTCTATATCCAAATTTTGAATTTCAAACTTTTTGATCAAAGAACTAGAGATATTTACATTCCTATACATACGTTGCTCAAAGGTTCTCCATGTCGAAAATTTAAATTTAAGAAAGAGGATTTTAATCATTTCAATCCATCATAATCACTCTGTATTTAATTATAGGCACGATAACTGAGATATTGAAGTTGCTCCTTTTTATAATCTCATAATAAGAAAAGATGCTTTCATGCTCTAACGCCCAAACTAAATATAGATGGAACAGTTTCATGACGTTCTAAACCCAATTCATGTATTGTTTTAACGCGCGAACAAACCAAATCTTTAAATATACTAAAGTTCGAGGGCGAATCTCAGATTTTGAGGTTGCAAACCTTTCTGTCAATAGAAGCTCTTGGAAATAAGTAAATGTTATATCTGGAGTAACTTTTATTCGTTGAGCCACTATTAATCTTTTATAATTATAAAAATAGAGATAAGGGTCAAAAACACATCTTAACTATCACTTTTTTATTTGAGTTTACCTAAACTATCATAAGGTTGAGAAAACTACCTAAACTATCACTATCTAGTTTGCAAAACACACCTGAACTAAATGTGTAAACTCACTCTCCAAAAGGGAAGTGAAGCTAAAATTTTCTCAAAAAAATTGTCCACATGGCATAAGTAATGCTATGGTGGCACCTACATAGAAATTAAAAAATAATTTTTTGTTATAAAAAAACTGTATATTTTTAAAAAAATATGAAAATAATAATAGTTTTTGTAAAAAAATATCAAAAAATTAGAAAAAAATGATTTAAAAAATGGAATAGTTGATTTTTTTTTTAAATGTGATTTTCTTATTTTTTTTTAAAAAAAATAACCTTTCCATTTTTTAAACCATTTTTTTTATTTTCTATAATTTTTGATATTTTTTTTACAAATTTATTATTTTTCAGTTTGTTTTTTAAAACAAATAGTTTTTTTTTTTAATTTTCATGTAGGTGCCATTGTGGCACCTCTCTATAGCCACCATTCATATTTATCTTTTTTCTCATTTTTTTGACTTTTTTCCTATTTTTTCCTATTTATATGATATATTAAAAATAGGAAATTCATTTCTTAATTAATTACATGCTATTAATTACTCATCTTTTTTTTTTTTTTTTCAGTTTACAAAGCCCAAAAGTCACTGCTATTACTTTTGCAATTAGTGATAGTCACTGCTACAATTAATTTTGCAATTAGTGATCAATTATGCACTAAAATAAAACTACATAAAACGTTGAAATATGATCTAAGAATATGGGCACAATCAACAACACTAAGAATGTCCCTCCCTTTTCTTTCTGCAGAGGTAATTTTCAGTTCATTGTTGTTTGAATTTTAACGTGCACAATCTTGAGATTTTGTATATTTTCTAGGAGGTTTTTGTTTTTCTTTTGATGTCTAATAATGGTGGTTAAATAATTTATTCATGTAATATGTTCAAGTGGTCGGGAGAATAACAAAATTAATTATTGCTTATACTTTGGCTAATTTTAAAAAATAATTAACTTCGTAAAATCGGCCTCTCTCATTTCTATCTTCGCATAAATGGGTGAAAGGATACAACAACCACAATTCACACCAGTAGTCATGTTCATATTCGTTTTCTACGTCATAATGCTGATATGTATAATTTTCAATAAAATACTATATATGATATCGATTTTGGAGTTGATTCTCAAATGAGTTCTAGCATATTATACATTGAATTAACTTGATTTACTAACCATGAGAGGTTAATTTGATATCAACTAAAATGTGATTTTGCTTTTCTGTTTTTGTTTATCGTCATTGATTGTGATTTGAATCCGACTATAGTTTTCGTTTGTAAGTATTTTTTTTGCCAGCTTGATTAGGTCCCGGAAATGTATTTCAATATCTTTTTATACCTCTTCATGTTCTTTACATTATTCTAAGGATTATCGTTTCTTTCTTTTTCCCGTTCTCCTATAATTGTTTAGTATATGTTGATACTATAGTAATATGTAGTTGTTTATATCGATGGGTTGGTTCTTTTCAAATTCCTATCAGTTTATCCTTTAATTAGTTCATTTATTTTCATATCCTCCTTTGTTAGGTATACATTATACTGGACTGATTCGAGAACTGTCGAAAAAGACAAGAGAAATCATTTTCAGGGACGCGGTTCATTAGTTTCTTTTTAATTTTATTCCTAAAATTGGCCTCTCTCATTTCTATCTTCGCATAAATGGGTGAAAGGATGCAACAACCACACTTCACATCAATAATCATGTTCAGGTTCGTTTTCTACGTCATAATGCTCACATGTATATTTTTTAATAAAATAATATATATGATATCGATTTTGGAGCTGATTCTCAAATGAGTTCTAGCATATTATACATTGAATTAACTTGCTTTACCAACCATGAGAGGTTAATTTTATATCAGCTAAAATGTGATTTTGCTTTTCTGTTTTTGTTTATCGTCATTGATTGTGATTTGGATCCCACTACAAACGTTTGTAAATATTTTTTTTGCTAGCTTGATTGGGTCCCGAAAATGTATTTCAATATCTTTTTATACCTCTTCATGTTCTTTACATTATTCTATGAATTATCGTTTCTTTCTTTTTCCCTTTCTCCTATAATTGTTTAGTATATGTTGATACTATTGTAATGCGTAGTTGTTTAAATCGATGGGTTGGTTCTTTTCAAATTCCTATCAGTTTATCCTTTAATTAGTTCATTTATTTTCATATCCTCCTTTGTTAGGTATACGTTATACTGGACTGATTCGAGAACTGTTGAAAAAGACAAGAAAAATCATTTTCGGGGACGCGGTTCATTAGGCAGAAATAATGAAAGAAGGGAGGATCTTCAATGAGATTCAAACCCTATCGAGGCAAGTGAAATTGTAAGTTGCAAAGGTACAAATTCATTATTCCGCTCTTTCTGTCTTCCTCATCAATTGCAAAGTGCATAGGGCAAACTGCCAAAACATTTATGGCCACCTTAATAAAAGGGTGTTTGGGATGGCTTATTGTAAGTGTTTTTTTTGGCTTTAAGCTTTTTTCTAAATACTTTTTATGGTGTTATATTTTTCCATTTAGCTTCTTTCAGGGATTTATTCATTAATTTTAAGGTTCAAATTTAAAATCTTTAATTTATTATGAAAAAACTATCTCATCGCATACTTCAGTAATGATTTTTGCTTACAAAGTACGAATATATAACATTTGTAGTTAACTTAGAGTCACCTTTGTTATTTTTTGTCTTATACCAAACTACCATTATATATTTGTAGTTCTTTCTTCTTTTGATAAGTATGATATTTATAATTTTTATGTACTTTATTGATTTTATATATTTCGAAACATTTATTGCGTGAAAAAAAAAAGAAAAAGAAATATACATAGTCTCTTCATGCCCTTTTATTCTTTTAAAATATATTTAACATTGCTGATTGTTGTAACTCTAGAGTTATTTGTGGACAATCATATAACTTATTGAGGAGTATATGCTATTCTTGGAAAATTTTAGTAAGCTTTAATTAAGAGAAACAAATAAATAATTATTTTCATTTTTAATTTGTTATTTCAGATACACGTACAATAAAATCATTAAATTTTATAGACATTCGAATATCCAATCATTTAGAGATTTTAAAATGGTTGGAGAATTTGAGATGTGGATAATTTTCACTTTCTTATACTTTTATTCTTGCACCTTCTAAGAACATACACAGTTTTAATGTTGATGCAAGATTTTTTGATTTTTTTTGTTTTACAAACTCTCTCCCCACCAAAATCATTTTGTAAAGAATAAAAAAAAGAACATTGAAATTACGATAAAATTTGTAGATACTATCTTCATTTTTAAAGGCTCTATTTGTTAAAAATGCAAATAAAATACATATTTGTTAACATAATCTAATGAAGACGAGTTTTTTTATATATCCGTGCCGCACGGATTTATGTACTAGTTTTTATATAAAATGAAGTGTGTAGATCACATACCATTCAAAAATAATTTGAGGTTTATTTTATAAATAAAATAGTGATAATTTAGGTTGTTTTCTCAATTTTCTGATAGTTTAGATATGAAGTTTAAAAAAAAAAAAGTGATAGTTGAAGTGTATTTTTGACCCTTTGTCTCCTATATATATATATATATATTTTTTTTTTTTTTTTTTTTTTTTGTCTTTCAGCCCGCACTCTCCACTCTCCACTCTCCGCTCTCCATTTCTATCACCTTCTTTTTCTTCACTCCAAAAGCTAACACTCTCTTTCTGCAAGCTTCACTTTGCAGATGGGTTCTCGAACCGGGTCACACCAGCTGAGCAACGGCTTAATAGTCTCGGGCCGACCTGAGCAGCACAAGGAACGACAACCCACAGTTGCATCTCGTGCCGTTCCTTACACTGGCGGCGACGTCAAGAAGTCCGGCGAGCTTGGAAAAATGTACGGTATCGATTTCTCAAGTAGTGGGGAGCATCTTCCAAGACCATCATCTTCTAGACAGCACAGTAACAGTGGATCAGTCAGATCCGGGCCGAATTCGGGTCAAATCGGCCCAATTCCCAAGAAATCATCTTCGTCTAATTCCGGTCCGATGACTCCAATTCAACCAACCGGTCTAATTACCTCCGGTCCATTGAGTTCCACCACCGGTCGACGGTCCGGTCAGCTCGAACCGGCTGGTTCGTTTAAAAAAGTTGTCTACGGTTCGGCTGTGACCGGTTTGAGTGATGATATAAAGATGGGTTTCAAGGTTTCTAGAGTGGTAATGTGGGTTTTACTTGGGGTGCTGTTAATGGCTTTAATGGCAGGTGCTTTTGTAATGGTAGCGGTTAAAAAATGGGTAATTTTGGCGGGTGTTGGTGGAGTTTTAGTTCCAATTATGGTGATTTTACTGTGGAATTATGCGTATAAGGAACGAGGCTTGGTGGGGTTTCTAAGAAGATATCCTGATGCTGAGCTTAGAGGTGCTGTTGATGGACAGTATGTGAAGGTTACTGGGGTAATTTCACACTCATATGTCAATTTCTATATTACTTTAAAACATAAAATAATATTATCCCGATGTTTCGGTTTGCTTGTTTGTTTTTGACTTGACACAGATTTTTTTTTTTTTTTTGGAATTATGTGGTCTTAAACTAAAGATATGTAGAATGTGCCAAAATGCTCTTTACTCTTATAGTCTTAAACATGCCTTGTGGCATGTGGCAAAGCTGGGATTAAAGAGTTGCCAAAAAAAGAGAGACATTTTTTTTGAAACAGACTAAAAAGGAAAGTAAGACAAACAAAATTGAAACAGATACATATTAGATTGGAACATACAAACTTCAATAATATTATTTTATTTTGTGAAATTTGTACTCCATTTGTTTTAATTTTTTTTGTCTTAGTTTTGACTAGGATGGAGTTTAAGAAAATAAAGAAAACTCTTGAATCTCGTGGTCTTAAATATATCATGTAGGATGTTGGGTGTAAAGAGATACTAGAGAAAGTGATATTTTTTTGAAACAGACAAAAAACGAAAGTAAGAAAAACAAATTGAAACAAAGGGAGTATCTGGTTTTGTTAAATTAGGTTTGGTGATGTTGAAATGTGCAATTTCTTATTAGATGTTGTTCATGATTTTGTCATTAGGTGGTAGTTATGGTTGTTTAGTAGGATGGATGTTTTGATGATAGTTTTAAGATTGTCATTGACCATATTGTCCTTGGGTTTTTTTTTGTTAAGCTTTAATTTGAGTTGGAAAAAGAATTTAACATATTTATTTTGCATGAAGTCACCTAAGTTATGCTTAAGGAAGGGTTAAAGCATATAGCTTTATCCGGTGTCTTAGTCTTGCAAATTGTTGGCCGCAGAGTACTGATTCGAAGTTACTCGATTCTTAGTGTGGAATAGTTGTTTTAAAAAGGAGAGTAAATGGAAAAGTGTACTTATCCGTGAGTAAGAAGGTGAGGGGGGAAGGGAAGGAAAGGAAAGAAAAAAGGGAAGGAAAGGAAAGAAAAAAGGGAAGGAAAATATAATATGATAAGTGGATATATACTGGATGCTGATGTGTATACAATATATATATATATATATATATATATATATATATACTCTCGATACAGTTTTAGTAGACTGTTAGTTATATATAAAGAAGACATATGATGAACAGGAATAAGAGGGTTAGAACTTAGAACTACCTTTTTGATATCTTGTTTTCTTTCCTACTTATTAACAAGAGAAATACCTCTTATCTTCTAAGTTTATTTGTCCCGCCCTTTCCTTTCTTTTTGTGTTTTCTTTTGACACTAGAAAATAAGTACTGCTTTTCGTGGCCTTCCTTAAATTGTATGTAGCATTCAGGTACTGATCTAAATATTAACTTTTACGAATCATAGTTTTAGATAATGCCACGAGTACTTCAGATATCTTTTCAACTTATGTGTATCACACGCGAAAGGAACATTACTAAAAATAATTCTTGATCCTTACTTTTATAATATCATCTATAGAAAGATTGTCATAATGATTTCTAAAAATATTCATCATGCAAATCTCGAGATTTGCCGAAGGTAGGAGCCAATCTTAAAAAAGTAACTGGCAATAGGAACCAACTAATATTTAAGCGTAACCGGCAATAGGAACCAACTAATATTTAAGCAAAATCTGAGTTTTTGTGTTGATACTTATTCTGGAGCCTTTTTGTTTCAATTATGACCAACTGAGGTCTAAATGACAACTGTAATTGTAGTTTTATGTTTTCAAGTAATAGCTTAAGGCGGTTGTGTATTGTGTAGTATAGAATACATCTCTGCACATCCTTTATCACTTTACTATAGGGAACCTATGGAGTTGTCTAATAAAAGTACATCCTGCCTCTCATTAGTCAGACTATACAATACTTTTTTACACATCCTTTAGCACTTTGCTATAAGGAACTTATATAACTATTAGAAGTGCATCCTATAGAATACATTTTACGCATATTCTAGCACTTTGATATAAGGGATGCATACAGTCTTATAAATCCATTCTGCCTGTCATTAGTCAGACTTTAAGAAAGCCTTTCCCCTTTTAATGATTTCCTCCCTTATTATCACAATGTTAATAATTTTGATTGGCCAATATCTTTTCTTCCCATTTTCAGCTGTTAGTTGAATCTGAACATTTGTGGAGTTCTTCCATTAATTTCGTTAGAAAGGGAAGACGTAACATATTGAATTAGAAGGGAAGTGTTCTATTTTGATTGATTCTTATGCCAATAGATAACTAATGCCCTGATGTTGTTAGGGCCATACATTTTAAAGTCTTTCTCATGTTAATTGATCAAATTTGTAACATAGCGACAATTGATGTTTAATTGTCAGAGTGTCCAATTGCAATACATCTATTCCTCTCTTATCCACTTTCTGATCTCAAGATTAAATTAAATAAAATTCAAATTTAAGTACATTTGAATTCACATGAAAAGTGAACTTGGAAGCGAGTATTTGAGTTTGTTATTATAGGCAAGCTTGAAAGATTAATTCTTTTACTCCCGAATCTAGGTTCTTTTGGTAAGAAGGCAAGTTTGAAAGGGAAATCATTTACTGATGTAAAACTATGATGTATAATTTAAGTTCTCATTTCACAATAACCTGATAGAATGAACAAATAGGTCTTATTATTGCATTTCTATAATCCCCTCATGTAGTGGTTTTCCGAAATGCACATTTATCAAATACGATCCAGCCTTTCCACAAAAAGGAAAAAAAAAAAAAAAAGAATCATCCGAAACAGTCATACCAAAAGAGTGGAGAACTATTTTTTCTTTGTATGAACGAAGTAAAGAGGGTGTCAAAGTTAGCTTTTCATGTGGTAATCCAATTATTGTACAACATTTGTGTATCTTATAGTGTTTGAGTAAAATCTACATACATATTTATCCTCAAACTTTTCCCATTTCTACGGTATTAAATTATTGTTGCATTAAGAGAATCAGTTTTCTTGGACTTCATCTTTGAGTCGCTATGGAAACCATACCCTCATGAATTGCAAATAATGTTGGAAAGGGAAACTTCATTATAAGCTTTATTTAAGTCATGTAACACCTTTATTCTAAGCTGGTGGGAGAGGTAGCAAATACCAGGTGTAGTTTTCAAGGTGTAAGCTAATCTTCTGTTGAAATCATGTTAATTTTTTAAATCATTAAGTATAAATTAACTGTGTTTTAATATTTGGAGTGTGATAGAGTTGATGACACCTGCTTGAATTCTATTCTTTCTTTGGAATTTAGATGGAAATTTATTAATTCTTGTGAACCTTTAGTGGTGAGAACTTTTAGACCATATCAGACCCTAGTAACTTCTAAAGGTGGAGAAGATCGCACTGTAGTTTGTTTTGCTTGTAATGTTCCTTTTAGGGTGTCAATTTAGTTTTTGCCTGAATGCAAATAGTAACTGTATATTTTGTTTTGCTTATGGTGTAGATGGAACACGTAACTGAATGAAACAGTTCTATAACATTAGATTCCGTACAAGATTAGATGGGGAACACTTTTGTTGGTTGTTATTTTGCTATATTATACAGCCGTAATAGCACATCCTTTGGTGCTATTCTAATATAAATAATTACTTTAGCTTCTCCCAGGCGTAAAAATGAATGCACGCAGAAAGTTTACCATTATGCTACCGGATCAAAATTTTACCATTAAACTACTAATGAATTCCTTGTAGTCCTATTCGTGGAAAGTATTTATTGAGAACAGAAAATTTCATCCATGCTGAGGAGCCCGCGGAAACAAACCATAATGTATTTAACTTTTGTTCTGAATTGTCGTAGTGTGCTTCCATTAAAATCTTGTATTCCAGATTCGGCAAACTTCCAAGGATGTTATTTAGGGAGTAATATAATTTACTTTTTTGTAGGTTGTCACCTGCGGCAGTATCCCTCTTGAAACTTCTTTTCAGCGGATACCAAGATGTGTATATGCTTCTACAGAATTGCACGAATATAAAGGTTGGGTTGGAAAATCTGCACATCCTAGACACCGTTGCTTTTCTTGGGGACGCAGGCATTCAGAGGTTGGTTTGCATATCAACTATTTGAGTAATTCTGGATTTGGTCCCAGTACTCAGTATCAATATAGTTAATGTTGATACTTGTATTATTTCATCCTCGTCAGAAGTTTATACAAATGCTTCCAAGAGGTTATCGGGTACTTGTGCTGTTGGGAGGTAGCAGGTACCCGAAATAGTCGAGGTGCCATAAGCTGTGGTGTCATTAAAAAAAAAAAAATTACATGGGAACTTGAAGTAAGTTACATTAAGCTTCAAGCTGAAATTTTGGAATTCTGGGCAGATAAGGCCATGGACTATCTATGCTCAAGGTGCGAGTTCATAGAGTCAAAAGGTCTTGTAACCAACATCATATGCCAATTTCTAGGCTTAAGTTATCTGAAATTTCTAGACTTCTACTGGTCAGATTTCGCTAAAGCTAGTCCTGTTACTATTTCAGATATAAAACTTTCTGATACACAAAAATTTGTACTATTAACTCCTATAGGTCATAACGAGTGGTGACAATTGATACTTGCCCCGCATCCGAGGATTATGTACTGGTCATGACTCCAAAAATTACGTCTAATGAGTAACTTATATATGTTGCTGATTTCTGTATGTCTCTTGGTAACAGAAATATGTTGGTGATTTCTATATATCAGACTTCCAGTCTGGATTAAGAGCGCTGGTTAAGGCAGGCTATGGAGCAAAGGTGGCCCCATTTGTAAAACCGACTACAGTTGTTGATATAACAGGGAGTAACAGGGAGTTGTCTCCCAACTTCCTAAGATGGCTTGCTGATCGGAGCCTCTCCAGTGATGAACGTGTAATGCGGCTGAAAGAAGGGTAAGTTGAATTTATTCCGTGAAAAACTTGTATTTATTTCTTACGGATTATGTGCTTCTGTTATCCAACTCGTGAAAGCTTCCCTAGACTAATAGACTGTTTGGCCAAGCTTCTTCGAGGCCAAAAGTGTGTTCTCTTTTTCAAAGTTGAGGTGTTTGGCCTTTTTTTTTTGTATAGTATAAACTTTAGTATTTATTAGTATATTGAGGTAAAAAGTGTTTGAGTAGAAGCAAAAGCTGCGTATATATATATATATATATATATATATATAATAATGTATATATAAGTTTCGTTATAACTTATATATTATAACAAAAGTACTGTTTTGAAAACTTATATATTTTGAGAAAATACATATAGAATTCACTATTCAGTACCAGTTTCTCCCAAAAAAAAAAAAAAAAAATACACATACAATCACTTATTAAAAACTTGGCCAGACACTAATTGACAAACTGCTTCTTCACGCAAAGTACATTTTTGAAAAGGACTTGTAGAAAAGCATTTTTCAAAATAAGTTGATTTTAACAATTTGGTCAAACAAGCTATAAGGTTCTTGCTGATCGCATGAAAATTACAGTTATATCAAAGAAGGGAGCACCGTAAGTGTCATGGGCGTTGTAAGGCGCCAAGACAACTTGCTAATGATTGTTCCACCAGCTGAGCCTATTTCAACAGGCTGTCAATGGACCTGTTGTCTTCTTCCAACGTACGTAGAAGGTCTCATCTTGACCTGTGACGATACTCAGAACGCCGATGTAATTCCTGTATAGGTATACTACTAATTGTGACTACTTCTACGAGATATGACAAAAAAGTGCAACCGATGGCAATCACGAGGCTAGCGAAGTTGCGCCTTGTTTGGTTCCTATGCAAATATGTAAGTGTATGTAAGATTGCATAGCAGAATAGAAACAGGCAAAACTGTTTTCTTGATGTCTCTGAAATTGGTTGTCCTATGTATTTCGATGTTATTATAGCACAGTTCCTAAAGGGAAGAGAAGAAAAAAGGGCCTTCCTCCCTTGAGCAGCTAAGCTTGTAGTATGGTGTAAGATTGCATATCTAGTTTGTTTTTAGCTGCATTATGTATATTACCTGTTATGTTTATATATATGTTCATAGCTTGCTTTATCGTTTCATTTCTCTTTTTTTATCTGGTTTACGTTCATGAACAGATAAGCATCTTTAGGCTAACCTAGCTTCCTCCGTCCCTCGGGGCCAACAAGGGGTAGTATGAGAATACTCACATGTTGCATATCGACTATGCCTTTCGGCTTGATCTTAGGCCTTGACTCGCCCTTCATGGACGAAACCTTGTGGAGGAAGTCCGACTAATCTAAAATCCGAGTCGCATAAGGCTTGTTAAAGGAGGAAGTTCTTTCTATTAGATTTTTTGTTAGAGGAGGAAGTACGTTCTATTAGATTTTTAAGCCCCGGCTTGGGACCTAAACCTTTGATTAAGGGTGAAAACATCTTTTCCGTCCTACCAGAAGGAATGAGATTTGAAACAGAAAATACAAGTAAAGGTATAAAAATATATATACAACAAACAATTTATTTGATTAAAAGGAGAAAAAGAAGAAAAGTTGACAAGCTGGTTAGTTTTTAACACTAAATTTTAAACTATATCCATTATAAAAGTAAAGCAATTAAATTATATTTTGTCACATCAAAATAATTGAACTTTATTCGCTATAATAATAAATTCGTTAAATTTTACCCGCTATAAAAGTGATGTTACAAAATTGTCACGTTAAAGTAATTGTATCTTGTTCAGTTTTAACCAATATTTACTTAACATCATCCACTATGACGATAAAATTTCCTTTAACATGATTTTAGCAATCCCAAAAGTTTACCCACTATAATGATGAAAAACTCCATCACCGATAACTTTAGTTGAAGTTTGTTGACTTTAATCTTATAGTAGGTACATTTCAATTAATTTAATGTGGAAAAAAGAGTTTAATATTTACTTTAATTTGGATAGCCTTAGCCTTTAAGTAGTCCACGTCTCCAATTTGCTATGAAATTTGTTAAATTCCTTTAAATTTCGGCAAATGATAACATCAAACTTTTTTCTTTTATTTTCCTCAACTCTGTGCTTAGTGTTTTAAATGGCGGGAGCGCGAGGCGAGGTATTTTACGCAGCACGGGCGAGGCGTAAGCCCCGGGACACGGGCGTAAATCCCATGGATCTACAAGACGTATGTCTCATGTATCTTCAATTTTATAATGTTATTATTAAAAAAATAAGCGAATGTAAAGTTTTCATTAAAATTCTGCAAATAAATTCAAATAAATCACCAATAATATAAAAAGAATTATTATAATTATTATTTGACAAAGATCACAACACAAAAAAATGATAATAGCCTAGATAATCATTAAAATTAATCTTCATTCACTTCATCATCAATATTCAAATCTATTAGTTCTTCTCACCCTCAACAAATATTTGCACTAACTTTTATTTATATATTCAAAGAAGAAGAAGAGTAAGAAGTGTTAGAGCAATGACAAAAAAATGGATGAATGTTCTTCAGGAACATAGTGCTATGAAATCTCTATCATATTAATTTCATACATAATCATCTAAAAAACCTATTTATGGCAGTGTTATTTTCTACGAGAGTTGTCTATGAGAGTTGCTTTAGTTATTTATATATTTTAAGAAAAATCACTACAACATGAAAACATGATAACATAAAGTATAAATATTATTACAACAATAATAAAAATCATAACCTATAGCAAAAGTACTTTTAAAAAAAAAAAAAAAAAAAAATTAAATTAACGCCCGGGGCTTACTCTTTTGGGCCCAGGACTTACGCCCCCAATTCTAAGTCGTACGCCCTATGGATCTACACCTTTCATTTGCGCCCGAAGCTTTTTTGGTACGCCCCGCCCTGCTACACTTAAGGTATAAAAGAATATTTTTTATGTTTGGTGAATTAAAATTTTTAATGATTTTTTTTAGAATTTTTTTTTTTAAAATAAAGAAAATGATTTCTCTAGTGAAAGTATGAAAAAACAAATTTCATAAATGTCATTTCACACTGATTGTCTTCTCCCATCCTTTAACACCTCATACGATGGTACCATTCCCACCACCCCTCACACCCCTACATCTACCCCACTCCATCCTTCACAGTATTTGCCTAATTATATCCAAATATTGTTAAAATAATATTTTCTGTGTACCATCATATAAGAAAATATGTAAGAATACCATTTCTCGCTTGGATGGCCGTTACTTACATGTACGTATTGTTATTTAAATATAATATTTGTTTTAATTGTTACTTAAATTTATCGTTCTGTGTTGTCAAATTTGTTATGTAATGATGAAAAGTGTCATTTCCTGTAACGATCGATTTAGTGTGATCGAGTCATTATCTTATTTTTCCCATCTTGCCCATACTTAGTATTTAATCATCTTATTTTACCTTTGCACTACCTTTTTTCTTTATAATAACTCTATGTGATACCCTACCTCATTTTTTTGTAATATTGTAAGCTTATCCTTCACATTATTGGTACATAACATTATGACATTGAGACCACAAAAAATGACTCAATCATTCAAACATTATACGGAAAAGGCTCAAATATGCCATCCAACTATCGAAATCATTTATGCCAACGTTTGGTATGGCTCATTCATGCCATCGAACTATAGAAATGGCTCATTTATGCCATCAAACTATAGAAAGCTCATTTATGCCACTCATTACGTTTTGCTCATTTATCATTATCAAAAACTCAACATATTTCATTATGATTTTACAATACATATATGACATCCAAACGGATTTTTTATTAATTTGGTATTTAAAATTGAGTTGGTTTAATTAAATACCCTCTAATTGGAGGCCACGTGTCATATCTCGGGTATTATAAAACCAAGCATTAAGAAAAACATTTTAACGACCGCATAAATGAGTCAAACTCATTGGCATTGAGCCCATTTTACAAGTTTGATGGCATAAATGAGCCATTTCCTATCATAAAGCCAAACTATTGACGAGTGGCATATAAAATGAGCCATTTTTGATAATGGATCAACAGCCTTCTTTTCCGAACATTATATTCATCAAAACAATACAGTACAATACGATATATTATAAAATAATATGTACAATCATCCAAACAATCTGTAATATTTTTCAAGAAAACATTTTCCGTAAAAATCATTTTTTTTTTTCGTATCAGACACACCCTTAGACTGATATAATGAATAAATTAATCAGAATAAGAAACACTTAATAAATTCTGACAATTCTTAGAAGCTGTGGTAAAGTGGGCCCTGGCTGCTTAACTGAATAACTGAATCAAGATTCCCTTCACTTCCCTTGTGAACTTTTCCCTTTCTCCTTCACATTTCTTCACACAAAACCATAAAAAAAAACTCCCATTTTCAACTTTATTTCATACATATTTTTCAAGATTCATTAAAGGGGTTGTAGATAAGTGAAAAAACTACAATGGGTAATCGAAAAAACGACGATTTCTTGATTCTGTATATTTTTGGATTAGCATTTTTGGGTATGTTATCAAGTTGTTTAGGGAGTGTTGGAGTGAACTGGGGTACAATGGCAACTCATCAATTACCACCAGATAGTGTTGTGAAGATGTTAAAAGAAAATGGTTTTGATAAAGTGAAATTGTTTGAAGCAGATGAAGTGATTTTGAATGCTTTAGTTGGTAGTGATATTGAAGTTATGCTTGCAATTCCTAATTATATGTTGAAAGATTTGAGTTCTGATCCTTTAATTGCTGCTTCTTGGGTTGATGCTAATGTCACTGCTTATGCTTATACAAATGGAGTCAAAATCAGGTTCAGTTTTCATCATTTCTTGATAGTCCTCCTAGTTTCTTTAATATTTTTTGTTTAGTTGAGCTAAGGGTGTGTTTGGTATGAAGGGAACTATATTCTACCCAAAAAAAAAAAGGCTACAGGAGGTTCATTCCGGGACGGGTTCAGATCAATTACAATACATGGGCTCTATGCAGGAAGGGGTTGGATTAGGAGCGTCTTTAAATGTGATTCTTTTCTGTATTTGTTCGATAAAAATAAGTGATTTTCTTACGTGTTTTCTTGTGTTTGGTAAGTATAGCAGCAAATATTGTTCGCATTTGTATATAATCTAGGCAAACACTATGAGGATATGGGTGGGGGTAGAGCTGTGGGGGTGGGGTGTGTTCAAAGGTGCGGAGGAGACACTCAGTGCGAAAAACCTTTTAACTTCCATCGAACTTGTTTTCCAAGAGAATATTTTTTAAAAATGACCAAAACACCGCCTAAATAGAAAAACAATTATTTAGAGACCCCAACTTATTTAGGACGGAGACGTAATCATTGTACGTAACGAGATCAAGACAATAAGAATTGAATCCACATCTCTTGTGGTTGGAACTTTCACTGCTTTCTTGATTGTTGAAGTAATTTCATTTGCTTTATCAAAATATATGCACTGGTTAAATACAAGGTTTGTGGCTTTGTGCAATTTACTCCCAAGAATTTCAAGTTCTGATAATGATTTAATGAACTGCAGAAATTTGTTAATTTGTTAGTTTATTTTAGTTTGAAAGTAGCATGTTCTGCAGTGTTGTCCACTACAGCAAATAAATATTAGGAGGATTTCTTGAGAGTTTCTCTTTAAATTTCTAAATAGTAGTTCTCAATTTCAAACTCTCAAATGAATGTAGGTATGTGGCAGTGGGAAACGAGCCATTTCTCGAAACGTACAACGGAACTTACCTACAGTACATATTACCAGCACTAAAAAATGTTCAAGAATCCATCAACAAAGCTGGATTAGGTGCAGAGGTGAAAGCAACTATCCCTTTCAATGCAGACATTTACTACTCCCCCGAGTCGAATCAAGTTCCCTCTGCTGGTGATTTCAGGCCAGAAGCACGCGATTTAACCCTCCAGATTGTCCAATATCTGTATTCCAATAATGCCCCTTTCGTCGTTAACATCTATCCTTTCCTCAGTCTCTACGGAAACATCTACTTTCCATTAGACTTTGCCTTTTTTGACGGCTCAAAAGTCAAGCCTGTCAGGGACGGAGGTAATGTTTACACGAACGTGTTTGATGCAAATTTCGATACTCTTGTATGGTCATTGAAGAAAGCTGGTTTCCCCGACATGAAAATCGTAGTTGGAGAAGTAGGCTGGCCAACAGATGGAGATAAAAATGCGAATATCGAAAACGCTATGAGATTTAACCAAGGGTTAATCAAACATTGTTTGAGTGGACAAGGAACCCCTGCTAGAAAAGGCAAGAAAATAGAGGTTTATTTATTCAGCCTCATTGATGAGAATGCTAAAAGTATTGCTCCAGGTAACTTTGAGAGGCATTGGGGAATGTTTGAATTCGACGGAAAGCCGAAATACGAGCTAGATTTATCCGGAAAGATGCAGAAAGATAAAGGGTTGGTTGCAGTAGAAGGTGTAAACTATATGCAAAAAAAGTGGTGTGTATTAAAACCACTGAACGTCGTAGATAATGCAGAAGACTTACCCAAAAATGTTGATTACGCGTGCAGTCTCTCGGATTGCACGGCTTTGGGATATGGCTCTTCATGCAACCATCTTAGCACGGACGGGAATGCCTCGTATGCTTTTAACATGTACTATCAACTCAAGAATCAGAACAGTTGGGACTGTGATTTTGATGAACTGGCAGTGGTGACTGACGAGGATCCATCCGACGATAAGTGCCGGTTCCCGGTGATGATTGCTGTTGCTGTTGGTCATTCTCTGGTGGTGCTGTTGCACAGGAAGTTACTGTACATGATACTTGTTGCTATTCTAGTCTTGATGGATGTTTAGTATTCTTCCTGCTACTTGTTTCCTAGAGAAAGTCACTTTGATACAATACATCAGTAATTCAGTATGTTCAAGTAAATCTCATTCTAGATTCTGATACTATGTTGCTAAATCTCTCCAAAGATGCTGCTCCACACCCATGTTAGATCTTCTAAAAATGCACTACTTTTAGAGGATCCGATACTAGAAGTGTCAAATGCACAGGTTGGGCTGTATTTAACCTGGTCAAAATGGGTTGAGTTAATAAGTAACCCGCCCAAAAATCACTTGGCTGAAATAGGTCGGGCTAAAATGAGCTAAAAAGCGGGTCATAACCCAACCTGTCTAATTCTTACTAAGTTTTAATTTCTATGTTTGTTCTTTTATAATTTTTGAAGTATCTAATAAATTTTTCTTTTCTTTATTATAACTGTATAACATATCAAATTACAAAAATATGTTTTTGAAAATATTTTGACAAGGTTTCTCACAAGTCAATTTTAGCTACACATCAGCTCAATTTTAGAAAAGGCCGAGCTAGTAAATGCTTGGGTCATTCTTGAACGGGTTATGCGGAACGTGTTTTTATGGGCTGATTTCGCCCCTATCCAATATGTACCTGCCCACATTATTGAAGTGTTCGAGCAACATAGACTGATAGAAACATATCTGTGGAAAGAAGCCAGCATCAATGAAAATGTATTATTAATAGCTCCAATATAGGAGTAATACTTCTTAAATGCAAGGAAAATAAACATCAAAAGGGGAGAACATAGTACCCCTTGTATTTTAGGTGTAGTTTTAAACACTAGCATTAAAAAAAAGGATTCTTAACATCATAGTATGCCCTCTTATGGAGAAGCGATAAGAGACTATAAAAGACGGGGAAAGGAACTATAACATAAATGCTACAGTCTTGAATGCTTTCCGCCAGCAACTACAAGAGTTTCTCCGGTAACATAAGCAGCATCGTCTGAAGCGAGATAGGCAGTAGCTGCGGCCATGTCTTGTGTTGTTCCGAGCCTATTCAGTAATGTCTTAGCCTCAAGTTCTCTCCTCTAAAGACAATAAGCGTCCAGTTAATAAACTGTGAATTCGACCACTTTTTTTAACCAAAGAGAGATAAGAGATCTAAAAGTAACGTGAACTTACCAAATCAGCATTCCCCGTGATGAACTCAGCAAAATGTGTGGGTACAAAACCTGGTGCTACACAGTTCACACGAGTATTTGGAGCCATTTCAGCCGCTAGAGCCTGGAAGCCCACAAGGTTAGAAGGAAACTAACAAGAATTCGGGAATCTTCAGCGTTTGGCTTTTTCACTCTTTAAATTTTGTCCCCGTTAGCCCCAGAGTCAGATCCAGGATTTAAGTTTTATCAGTTCAACATTTAAGGTTTTTACTGTTGAACCCATTATATCTTTAAATTATGGGTTCATATCTACTATCTGTTGCAATTTTTGTAATTTTTTCCACATAAATTTATGCAGCGTGCCAAAAGTATTGGGTTCAGATGAACCCAGTGCCGAAGGGCTACACCCGCCTATGGTTAGCCCAGCGGACTAAATTTTGCCTTTAAACGTAGTTGGATGAATTTTTCTTTATAGGCTAACGGAGACAGAACATAAAAAGTGTCGCGATAAAAGCCATTTGTGTAAAAGGCCCATAGGATGTTGTGACTTGATATGGCCAATAATGCCACGATAAGTACCTTGGTCAGCCCAAGAAGGGCTGTTTTTGTTACGCCATACATTCCCATGGCGGCTGGTGGTTGATAACCAGCAATAGAAGAAATTATAACAACTGAAGAACCCTTCTGAAGGTACGGAGCTGCATCCTATAAGTGGTTAACAGAGTAAAATATTATGCACAATGCCAAGAACAATTAAAATTGAGGTGATAAAAAGAAAATATTAGCACCTATAATGTCTTTTCCAGAGGCATACATGAATATCGAACATCTTTCTCTTGAATTTACTCGTAGCAAATGACTTACTTGAAGTAATAATATAGCGGCTTTCACGTTGATGTCCCACAACTTGTCAAGGGCTGGTTCTTTAATTTCCAATATTGCATCCACCGTAGGATTTACAGCAGCATTTGACACAATGACATCTAATTTCCCGTATTTCTGGATAATGACAAGTTCCAATTAGCGAAATTGGATTAACCACAGAATTCCCTAGTCATCTTTCACACTTTGTAAGTAGACGAGGTTATAATCACAAAGGATGAATGGTTAAAGAAAAAAAGAACTCTCCAAAGAAACAATTTTGACCTCCAAGAGATTAAAGTATCCTCACTCATGAATAAGTGGGAAATAAAGAATTTATTTTAGAATTTATAGGGTCTGAAAATACCTAATAATTCACTGGCACTGTACTCAAATTTAACATCTTCACAAGTCTAAAAGAGATGTCCAAGATATTCCATAGACTTGTTATCAATATGATTCCTCAAAATGGCTCCATCTCTAGCAAACGAGGGGAGCGGCCATTTTAAAAAGAGTAACCAACAACCACTCCAATATGAAGAAAAGGTTAGACTCGCCCATCAAACTCATGAGCGAAGAGCAATTAAGGAGAAAGCATCTCCAGGTACTCACTTTACACAAAAAGAGTCTGCTAGTCTAACTAATTGGTTCGCTTATCTATGATGAGAGACAATTTCTCAGTAGAAAATAATCTACATTCAACTATTAATAACCTCACAAGTCACAACCTAATCATAATTGCTGAAGAATATTATGCTCACATTAACACCCAAGGGTGTGGTCAATGAAGTGGGTACAAACCTTGGAGCTGAGACAAAAAAACACTAGATGATTTCTCATCTGCCTAAGTTTTGGTGGCTCTAATGTTCAGAGATGCACGTTGCAGAAATGAGGATGCTGAGATGGATGTGTGGGCATACTAGGAGAGATAAGATTAGGAATGAGGATATCCCGGACAAGGTAGGAGTGGCCTCTGTGGTGGACAAGATAAGGAAAGCAGGGCTGAGATGGTTTGGGCATGTGAAGAGGAGATGCGCAGATGCCCCAGTGAGCAGGAGTGAGGAGGAAGGAGATTGTAGATTAGGGTAGAAGATTCATAACTAGTTGCTTTGCAGCAGGATCATGCTTGGTGGTAGTCTGGAGCACCGTTTTGTCATATTATTAACCTTATTCATGTATTCTTGCTTTTGATATCTGTTACCATCTGTTATTCATTGTGTTTCGGATATCCCAATATTTTGCTATTGTTGTTCTTTTTCTGGATGCTTTGTACTGCTTTCCTATTAGTTGTCATGTTTTTTCATTTTCGTATTTCCTTTTTCATACCTACTTTGATTGCTACAATTGAGCCAAGAGTCTCTCGGAAACAGCCTTTCTACCTCTACAAGGTAGGGGTTAAGGTCTGCATACACTCTACCTACCCACTTGTGGAATTACACTAGGTATGTTGTTGTTGCTGTTTGCCTAAGCTTTGGCGCGCAGAGTTACCTAGTGCCTGTGTTGGTGTGGAAGGTAGCGATTACCCGGTGGTGCATAAGTTGGCCCGACAATACCTTTATAAAATAGTTATGCTCACACTAGGAAAAATATACAAGCTAACTAGTTTCTTTCACCAGCAAATTTAGCCAGTCAAGAATCCAAAGCACCAATCGAATTAATTTCCGCGTATAACTCGGTCTAGTTTCTTTCACCAGCAAATTTAGCCAATGAAGGATTCAAGCACTAATCAAATTAATATCTATACATATTTCGGTTTTAATAACTTCCAGGCTTATACCAAATCGACCACAGAGAGAGTTCGTTAGTATCTTGTAGATATATACCATACACATGAACTCAAACTTCTGAATTTGATTAATTGAACAAGTATTAAATACACTAGTGGGATACCTGAATGGTCTTGTCGACCAAATTCTTCCTTTGTTGTGCAATGGCCACATGACATACAACTCCAAAAACTTCAATTCCTCTATCGCTGAGTTTTTGTACTGCTTCATCCACATTTTTCTGTAAACAGATTAAAAGAACACCTCAAGTCAAAACACTAGATGCACAAACAAGCAACCAATATAATATACCATTTCAAAAAAAAAAAAAAAAAAAAAAAATCTATATATGTTTAACACATACAAGAAGCAAATAAAATCCACTTTTAAGCAAAATTGAAGACTGAGCAGACCATATGTTGCACTAATATGTACATATGAAATTCTTCAATATTTCCAATACATCCATTTTAGAAGAAGCAATCAAGCACAGAAAAGGATAGCTAGATGAAGAATTCACAGAAACACAACAAGAGATGATGAAATATCAACAAAAATCTGAATTGAATAAATACCAATCTCAAATTATGCAATAAAACACATAAAGGGATCAAACTTTGATCAAATTACAAACGCAGAAAAAGCATCAAACTTTGGCCAAAAGTAGAGAGACCCAAATGAAGAATTCACAAAAACATGACAAGAAATTATGAAAATCAACAAATAATTTTCACAAAAAAAAAAAAAAAAGATAAAATATATAAATTACCTGCTTTCTAGAGGAAATAACAACAGAAGCACCTTCTAAACCTAGTCTTTCAGCTATGCTAAATCCAATACCTTGTGTTGAAGCTGTTACAATTGCTACTTTTCCTTTAAATCTTTTACCTAATTTCTCCATTGCTAACTAATAAGCTCAAACACTTCAGGTTTTTTTTTTTTTTAGAGAAAGAAAAAAAAAAGTGCTGATTTTTTTATTTTTTATATTGAAGTGCAATAGTTTAACTCTTCTAATTATTCGGAATGTGAACTTTTTGTGTTTTGGATTGGGATGTTTAACGATGTTGATAACGAAATTTTGTGTGTTCACACTATGGGAATGAGTTTAATATTATTGCAGCATCCAACCTGTTTTGTCTGTATTAAATGCTGCTGATAAGTTCAATGAAGTAAGAAAATGATACAAAACTTTCATAAATAAAAACATAAAAAATAGATTTTTTTAGGGATAAAGTCTATAAGGAAAAGGAAATTGATAAAAGTAAATGAAGTAATTAGGAAAAACATAATTTGAAGTAAATATTTTACCTTTAATTATAGTGGAATTTTTTCAAAAAAAAAAAAAAAAAAAGTACTTGCTACCATCAATGTGTTGTATGTGCAACAAACTAGCTAACTTAAAGAAAAAGAGGAGCACATGTGTAACTTTGCTTCTCGACTTGCCGTCTTGGAATGCTAAATTATTTAGTCGACACATAAATCATAATCTAAAAGATTTTTTCAAACGAAAACCAGAGAAAAGAAAGGAAGGAATCATAATTTAATCAAGCACACTAATAGTAGATAAAATAACATAGCCCGTTTTATTTGGTGGAATTGATTCTTATAATAAAACTAATTAAACGTCATCACATACTTTGATAAAAAAAGTAGAAACAACAAAAGGTTCAGTTGAAAAATCATTATTTTGATTTGATTTTTTGTTTACATCAGGAGCGGGTGAAAACTGTTACTATTATTTTGATTAAATAAATCACACTTTATGCTCGGATTCTTCCCACATTGTGGGATTCTACTGGGCATGTTGTTGTTGTTGCTGCTGCTGCTATCAGTGCCAAACTTTTTTTAAACTGTAAAACTGGATTACACACATGATTATGTTAGAAAATTCACATATCCCTCACTGATTGCAGAAGTGTTCCCAAATTACTTTGCTCTCCAACTTCCATTTTTTGTGTAACTTATCTGCTCCATTACAATATATTGTAGACTCCTTATAATACACAGGCCTTTAACATTCAAGTGCCAGAACAGGGAGGTACAGTGACAAAGCTGTCAACAAATTGAGGAATAATCTGACAGAAGCAAATAAAATAAACATAAAAGGGCCCAAAAAAATACTCTCGAACTATTGGAAATAGAACAAAAATGAGTGCTCAAGATAACAGATTTTTGTTGAAAGAATGTAACTTCCAGATTATCATAACTTTGAAATGAATGAGGTTCGAATTCACAGTGCAAAGAATGCACTAAAATTCAGTAAATATACATCCAAGATAAAAAGTAACATTCTGAATCATCATTCATCTAAAAAGATATTCAACCTCAAACCATCTTGAAGTGGTGCAGCAACATTTTGGGAGGTTTACTCATAAGGATTTCTGAAGTTCTTGAGAAGCTCTGGGATGTCATGACTGAGCATGTCATCCACAGCTTGAATCATTTTAGGCTTCAATTTCTCAAAATCATTGATGCTGTAATGACTTAAAACTTCCCTAAAATGATCCACACTCGGGAAATCACCAGCTGGTAAACGAAATTCTTTCTGGACCTGTGTAACAAATGTAAGTTCAATATAAGCATATTTCAGAAATATAAAGAGATCCCTTTTAAGCCTAAGTGTGTTCAGAAAAAGACCTTTTCGAATACGGTATCAAGATTCTGAATAAGCTTTTGTTGTGTTTTGGACTTGCCCATCAATGCAGGCATCTCCTTCTTAAGATGGCTAATAATGTAGGAATGGATCTTAGCAGCTCTGGCACGTTTAACAAATTCATTGATCTGAAATAGTACAAAACTTGTATTAAGACTCCTTAACCATCTGGTACACAATGGTAAACAAATAGAAATGCCAATGGGTAAGAGGAGGTGATCTTACTCGACGGTCACAAGCCTTCTTTGGAATATCTATCAAGTCATCAAGAAGGTCATCTTGCTCTTTCTCAAAAAGATCCTTTCCCATAGGACCAACAGCTTCTTCATTGACAGCTTTGTCGTTGAAAGAGCTACAAAATAAAAAGTCGTGAGAACTTATTAGACACGATGTGAAAAATGTTAAAATCATGCACAAAAAGGTGTTAGCCTATTGATTATTTGTAAGCAAATCTCTAAGTAATCCAGCAATTTATTCAAAATATAGATAACTATGGAAATAAAGACCTTTCTCTTACCCTACATAGACACGCACAACTTCGGGTGTGTTCAGAACTTTCCCAAGAGACCACATCAATGCACCATAAACTCTCATTAGCTGCCATAACAAGCAATTGGCAAAGAAGCTTTCAGCATCAAGCAAAATGATCTTGTGAAGTATAAAAAAGCGAAGAAAAGATAATTATGTATTGATAATCCTCATATCTTACTTGTTGAGTATCAACTTGATCCGCCTTGTTTAATACAACACGTATTTTGTCCTCATGGCCTTTCAAAGATGATATAACTCGTTTGAATTCATCACTAATATCAAGTTTATGTGGGTCAAACAAGAGGAGTATCATATCACATTTTGCAGCAAACCATGAGATGACACCAGTAAAATCATAACTCCTTTCTGTCCTTTGCTTCTCTCCCGATAAAACTCCGGGAGTGTCCACGAATGAAATATGGTCAAGGAGCTATGAAGGAATAAACATAATTAGACGAATTACTAAATTACGCTTCGTAATAGGATAAAGTAAAATAAATTGCTAGATATTGACTCACAGAATGTGGCAACTGGGAACACTCAAATTTTGACAAAAATGCTCCACCAAACTTTGTCAAATCAGTGAATGGCATGTCCGCGCGAACAGCAATAGTGTTGCCAGGAATGCTCCTTTCATCTGGACCAGACTGACCAAAAGAATCACCACAAGGCTAATGAGAAAATAGTACCTTAAACAAAGTATAGAAAGGAAGTCTGTGAAGGGCTATTAGTGTTACTACTACTACTACTATTATTACAATTCCCTATTTACCGTAACCACAATAAATCTGTCGGTTGTTGGCTCTGGTCCGATGTGAGCACCTAGTTCAACCAAAAGAGACATAAGAAAAGAACAAATAGAAGGATAACAATTAGGTAAAAAATGGCCAGTATTAGAATATAAACAGAGAAGTTGGACATGATGTTACTAACCTGGATAATTGCACTTTAGCAAGTGTTTGATGAAAGTGGTTTTTCCAGTCGAGTATTGTCCCAAAAGCATGACCATAGGCTTGGCATCAAAATCACTCTCCGTCTATGATAACAGATAAAAATAAGCACAGACACGTACAAGTTTGACATCTATAAGGTTGTTGAAAAGTACTACTAGCAAGACAAAATTAGTATGCTTCTTCATCTACTTACCAAAGTAGGAGATGCAAAATCATTAAAGCGGTAAGTGAGTTCCAGTGGCTTCAACTTTTCATTGTATAGTCTCTTCAAACCATCAGTTACTGATGTAACAGCAGTAAGAGAAGGCTGGATCTGAAGCAAAATCGAGAAGAAAAAGGTCAACAGTAAAAATGAGAAAAATACCTAAATAGCCAATTTGTAGTAAAGACACTAATACTACGTTGAGGGACAAGGCTTTGCGGGACTTTTGGTTCTCCGAGTTAGTTGAGTTAATAATAACAGAGATATAATTATAAGACAAATTTAGAAGAAAAAATAAATAAATAACACAAAGCACAATCTAGAGCCAATCTGGAGTATGTAAACTAAGATTTCACATTAACTTCCCAAAGAAATCAAAACTCACCTTTTTTCTAGATTTTCTGGAAAACAAGCTGATTGGTGGCGGCGGCTGCACTTGTATGTTTCCTGTATCCTTTTTCAAGTTAGATAATTTAACCAAGACAGCTTACAATTTTTTCCCCCTGTTTGAGTAAAAGCATCATAGATGTGAAATAACACTTTATACTGACCATTTGTTTCAATCATGTTTTTCCTAAACAAGCCATTGGTCTTCTGCGAGGCAAAAAAGAAACCATACATTACCAAGGGCTTATAGTTCCCAATAAGAAAATAAGATGGAATTGTCGAAGCACTTACGGACAATAAATCATCCAAACCTTCCATCGATGGAGGACTCAAAAACTCCATATTAGCTACAAAAATAAACAAGAGAAAAGGAAACAAAAATTAAGTATATATTATGAGACTCTCATATGTTTTCGTAACCATGACAGCCAATTGATTACTGCGTTAAACAAAATACATCTAAAACTTGTAACAATTGAAATGTTTTAATCTGTCACTTTCACACTAATGACTGTGAACTGTGCATAATTTTTATTGGATGAACTGATGCTATAGTAAGTATGTTTCACTATAAATTTACTTTTTGAAAATTGAGTAGGTCATTAAGCAGATAGTCAGTAAATCCTTTCAAGTGTATTTAATGAATGTGAACATTCAAAATAAGATAGTCATTTACGAAATATCTGGATCATAATCCATCCTCTAGTTAACACATCAACAGTAAAATACGACTCACATATTTGAGCTTAAATTAACCTTGTGGCTCTACGACCCTAAATGCTTCAAATGGATTATAAATAATGATCAAGAAGCATTACCATTGCTCCTAAGGAGATCAGAGCTGAGTTCAGATCCTTCTTGTGCCAAGGAAATCAACTACAATCGTAGAAAAAATGAATTTAGTTTCTATCTCATCAATTTAGACAGAATTTATAGAAAAAAAAAAAGAATTGGTTAGTGCCAAATATAACCTGCATTGCAGTGACGAACTCATTGAAACCCAAAAAACCTTGTCGTTTAGAATCTGCGATTGCCCAGACCTTCATACACAAAAATTGAAAATTAGTCATTTAAAACTATCACAACAACAACATACCCAGTATAATTCCACAAGGCGCCGGGGGGGGGGGGGGGTTCTAGGGAGGGTAGTGTGTACGCAGACCTTTCCCCTACCTTATGTCATTTAAAACTATCCCATAAGGCATATATCTAGGAAGTCAACTAACAAGCAAAAGCTGCTAACACAGTCCAAATGTTGCTTTAAAACAATAAAGAACCTCAACATTCCCTAAACTTATTGCAGTCTTTTTTTCATTGGTTGGCAAGTTGGCATTTTCATCAGGAAAAATGATAGTGGCTTGCATTGTTAACCATAGGATGGCACAGTAAATGAAACTTAGATAAAATTTGAATTAAGCTTTCACTACTCTATACATTAAACTTAAAGAGATGTATAAAACAATAAGTCTCATTTTTTACCAAAAATAAAACAAAAAGACAGTGTATTGCAATAAACAATCATAAGTCTCATTTTTTTTACCAAAATAAAAAAATCAGGCCTTAAATAAATTTGAATATTCAAATAATCCATAAACAATTGGACATAGATTACTAATCAACCATAAATAACAAATAATATGAACGAAACACAAAGCTAAAGTCCAAATATCAACATATACATAAATGTCTCTATGTATGCGCGTGTGTATATATACGTATATCTATAAATCAGATATATAAATCAATAAGGCCTCACTATATTCTACAACGAAAACAACTTACAAATATCAAAACAACTATGCCAGTATTTCTAATTATTACTAATGGACGCATAAATAACAAATAAATACGAACAAAACACAACGCTTAAGTTCAAAAATGCGCGCACACACACACTCACACACACACACACACACACACACACACACACACACACACACACACACACACACACACACATATATATATATATATATATATCATTTTTAGACCAAAAATGGCACATAACATTACCTGTTTAAGTTCAGGTCTGGATAAATTCGACAAGGAAAACAACTTAGTAGCATCATTTCCCGTAATACGACCATCGCCATCTGCGTATACAATCCAAAAACAAAGCAATAAAACCGATGAGATTTCATCCAAAATGTAAAAACAAATAGTTGCTAGTAACAGAACAGAAGAAAAATGTAGAAAAAATGTACCTGAATCGATGAAATTGAACCAGTTTTGGTATATTTTTTGATGCTCTTTAGAACATGAAGAAATTGGAACTGATACAATCTCCATTTTTTTTTCTCTGTATGGTTTCAGTAATTTGAAATTTGAAAAGAACTGAAATAGGGAATATAGTTACGGCATTTTCTTTATAACGGATAGGAGCGCTATTTGAAGAAGCTTTACGATGTCGTTTTGGTATGATGGGATTGAGGTTTTTTTTTTTTTTTTTTAAAAAAAAAAAATACATTTACATAAGTTAAAAATTCTAGCTTATTGATTTTGGCTTAAAACCAAGTGTTTATAAGCACTTTTTATTTACCCAAACATTACTAAAGTGCTTCAAAACTATTTTGGCTTAAAAACTCTTAAAATAAGTCAATCAGAATAGGCTCTAAGTTCAAATGTGCAGGCTCTAAATTCAAATGTGCATTTCGTCATTCTTATATACTCTGTACGAATTTATGTGACGTATTTTGATTCAACAGGTTTAAACAAAAAACAAAATAGTTTTGACACTTGTAATTTGTGAACATGTCATGACATTTACGTGACTATAAAACTTTTGAAATTTATTGTCTTAGACATGTACTAATATGTGTGTTGTTATAGAACTCAGGGTCATTTGGTTGGCAGGATAAGGATAATAATTTTGGGATAAGATGCAGGACTATTGTTATTCCGCATTTGATTATGAATAGTAATTAGTCCCAAGATTATTTTATCCATCATTTGTACTAAAATGGTAAAGTTACTATCCCATACAGAAGGTGAGATAAAATAAGTTCATGGAATATCCTTGTTTATCTCATCCCGCACACCAAACAAATCTCTATAACAATAGTTCGTTGTAGCAGCTCAAAAATATACATAGAATCACATTGGTGTAAACTGGTTTGACTATATACTCCTTCCTTTCGAAATTATTGACATATTTTGATTCGATACGGGATTTTAAAAAAAATAAAGACTTTTGAAATTTGTAAATATATTATGACATTTGCCTTTCTCTTAATATTATTTGTGTTGCTATCAAACTCTTCATTAAGTGTAAAATGATAAATTTGAAATTAAAATATTTCAAAATATATAAATGGTTCAGTTTTTCTTTTTGGAATAAGATAATTATAGTGTCGTGTAAACTAGAACGGAGGAGTATAAGAAATGATCAAATAGACATTTAGGTCGTTTCATCTCTGAGAATATAAATAAAATTGTTAACTTATAGGAGTATTTTTTTTTTATCTCTTATAAATTTATTTTATAATATTTGTAAATTTCATTATATGTTCCTTTGTATTTTCTAATTTCCTTTCGGAAAAAAGAAAATCTCTACACCTGTAGTAAGTCTAGGATAATATTGTCGTTGTTGTATTCAAAATTTTGGATTAGAATGAATTGACTTGAAAAGAATCTTTGAAAAAATTCTTACTTATCCAGTAATCTTTAAATTTGAAATTCAAATTGAAACAGCTGAAAGAAGAGACAGCAATGAGTGTGACATTGGAGGACTGCCGATTCAAATTATTATTATTATTATTATTATTATAATAATTATAAGTATTACTACTATAGTATGACTAAAGTGTATTAAAAAAATTATCCACACCTAATGCTTATACTAATTCGAGAAATATACGATAACTGTCTTCTCATATACTCTTTTACTAAACTATAGTTAATTTATACACATTACTTCACTATGACAAACTAGTATGATTTTGTGTAAACATTGGGTTCGCATAAGTATTAATAAAGTGTTAACGTGCAATTACTTTTTACTTGACCAATCCGAATTCCCGTTGCGTAAGACTGTTAAATGAGAAAGCACTCCTTGCTAGGATTTTATTCATTCTAGAGCTTAAACCCGACACAACTAGTTAAGGGGGAAGAGATCTTCTCCATCCCACCACAACCTTGGGTGTATATTTCAAATTGTCAGCAGAACACATACCATCTTCTGATCAATAAAACATACAATGACCAAAATTTGAGCAAAATGTAACCAATTGTTCTTCCATAATAAACGTTAATACAAGTTCTTCCATCATCTTTCAATTTTTGCTTACACTATTGAGTGAAGAGGAAAGAAGGCAAAACAAAAAAATTGACTTGAACTTGTGAATCTTCAAAAAAGGCAGCAAAACACCTGCAAAATAAAAAATTAAAATAAAAGGAATTTATTACTAAATTTTGAATACAAGTAAAGTTACTAAATTTATTTAATTCCATATTCCGGTTTCACCAATGGGACACATGTGAATCACTGTATTGTCCGTCGTCCGTGAAGTTATTTGTGGTGAAGTGTGTAATCATATGATCTAAAAGCTTACAATTTTATTATCATTTTTATTTATTTAATTATGTTTCCAACATGCCTCGTCATGTACGGTTTTATTCCTTTTCATGGGCCAAGCACGCGGGAAAAAAAAATAGGAGTCAATGAGGCTTCAACCCAAACTCTGTTTAGTTTGATACCATTTTGAAGTGTTAAACGAGATGGTCACACACTTCAATATAAATTCCATTGCATCCACCACTATATCTAGCTCAAGCTGAAGAAAGTTAAATAAAACTTTTCATATACATTATCTAGTCATGAGTGTGTAGAGTCAAGGGGGGATTTAGATTGTTGGCTACTGGTTCACATGAATTCAGTAACTTTTATCCCAATCATATTTATATATTAAGATATTCACAAAATATCTATCTATAAATATTTGATTGTTGAGGTTACTATAAAAACGTATAAACTTCAAATTCTGGATCTTCGCCAGTTCACAACTTCACGTTTATAACTTTTTCTTTTCCATTTGTTATGTATTTTAGCAATATTTTGAAAGAAGGAGATATACCTTTGACTTAGCATTTCTTTTTTGATTATGTGATGAAGGCATGCTTGAATGTGGCTGCACCATAGGGAACTTAGAAGCTGCAATATGCTTTTCCTCTTTAACTTTGTTGAAAATTACTGTAAATCCTTCTCCAGATTTTGGATCTTTCTCATCCCATGCCCCAAATTTTGGTACTGATGCTGCTGATGAACAAGACTGACATATACATGAAGCAGTTTAAATTAGAGATGGAGCCAAAAAAATTCACTTAGGAAATTAACACTCAGTAATTTCACAATATGACTAGGAAATTAAACTTGATATGTACTCATAAATAGTGATGGAGCCAAAAAAATTCATTTTGGGGCAGTGGTGGATCCAAGATTTTTTTCACTAAGGGGGTTTGAAAAATAAAAATGCAGCGTCGGTGATTTGGAATTGAAATCTCAAGGTGAATTTTCGACCCCCTAAATCAGGTTTAGGGGATTCAAAATCTATATATGTTCATTAAAATTTTTTAAAAATATTACCTTATATAAACAGTGTAATTTTTCTTCGAGACGACTTATACATGTAAAAAAAAATTGAAACTTTTATATATATATGATCAATTTTATGAAGATGGTTTTGGTGAACTTTTACGACATCCTAAACTTTTACGACATCCTAACTCTGCCCCTGCTCATAAATAGGAAAAATGATGCAGGTTTTCATACTTTTATTGTATCATCATTTGTTTGATGAAATACAATCAAAGATGTAAAGCTATGATTAGATACAAAAAGGGAAAGAACTGGTCTTATTGAACCAAATGACAAAATGCAATCTGCCAGTGCGATTTATTTGTTAAAATGGCACTTTAAGCAAATAAGAGACGGATTAAGGGCAATGTATTGTGGGCCCGAATACTGCCTTTAGTTGACACTTGTTGGCTCCGGGAAGGTGTCTTTACACTGCAATATTTCCCATAGTTTTAATTAATTCTACAAAACAATTATCCAATTATTCATTCAATACTCTTTTTTTTTTTTTTGGGACAAGCAGTAGAGCTATTACTATATTTATAGATCAATTAATGCAAATTAAAACCTCTAACACATTGATAAAAAATATCAGCAATAAATTTGACATAATTGTCAATTGTGGAAGTTCATATAACAATTTACATTTAGACATAGCACATATTTAGTTGTTATGCTAAAGATTAAGCGATATTTAATTCATCTTAATTATGCTTCCCCACTGAATCGAGAATAATTTATGATGAATAAAACAAAGCTTCAAAACTTTAATTTTAAAATTTATTAAGGGATATTTAATTCATCTTAATTATGCTTCCCCACTGAATCGAGAATAATTTATGATGAATAAAATAAAGCTTCTAAACTTTAATTTTAAAATTTACTTTATTTTCTCTTCATAAAGGGCATACCCACTAAAAGCTATTTTCGTTCAAGTTGTAATTTTTCAAGTAAGTCATGAGCTAACTCCAATTTTAAATAGTGGCATCCCCTTCCACATTTGTTGTATACACCGAATGCGAGTAAGTTTTTACTGTTAAAATAACTTTATTTTTGCAGCCACTCATGAAATACTATAAACTTGCGCTTTGAAGAAGATGTACGTGCATCTGGTGTTACGACCCAAGCCCATGAGATGTAAAATCCCGCTTTGGAGCAATAGACCTCGCAGCTTTGTCGTGAGGCTGAACATCATTGAGTCCAAAATAAGGTGAACTTATGTTACACCCTATAAAACTCTTTACTTTTTTCTCTCATTTTGATGTGAGATTTGTGTTTGTTATCACGTGCAATTCTTCTTCAGAAGCTTGTCAGCTTTGAAATTTGTCAATCCTTCTCTTTGACCCGCCCTTGTGGGCTTGCCCTCCGTCATGGGAATCACCAACTCATAATTTTAACCATCCATTTATAGACAAATCTATCACTATGACATATTAATCACTTCATCAACTTTCCTTGCTAATATTTCTTACATTTTCGTTCATATAGTACTGAAATTTTCACTAACACTCGATAAAGTTATAATTCGAAGACATATGAATCTCACTCTTAAGGCCCTATATGATTCTAAAGCTCTAACCAAATAGTACTATTTAAAGAGGCTTTCTCCATGGTGGAAAAATTATAATTGTCACTACATAAAAATTGTTGCACGTTCAAAGCAGAGTAATATCATTCAGTGCATTCTTTAAGAGGCAATCAGCTTGAAATTTGAACAATGAAAGAATAACAACTTACAAGATCATCAGATGGATTTCTGCTACTTTTGATCAGTCTATTTGGACTAGGTGGAACAAAACCATTGCCACGATCATTCTTATTCTTCTTAACATCAGATTTTCTGTGACGTTGCGTTGCCCCAAAGGACTCTGAATTTGAATTTGTCGAGCCAATACTCTTGTTTTGGCCCGAGCCAGAAGGATTTCTGCGGTGACCATAATTGTACTGAGGTGTTTCGAATGAAGGAACTTTCGCAGGAGAAACGTTAACGCTAGCATCGTCATATCTACCATATGCAAAGGCCTCTGGATTCTCCTCTGGATCATTTGGATTTATCATTTTACCGCCTTTATTAACTTTGCGCGCATTCTCAAAATAGGCTGTGTATGGCACATTTTCACCATCCCAGTTCCCAAATTTTGGAACATGTGATCCCTGCTGCAACAAAATTATTTCAAGAGTAGAGAATAACAACGCCTCAATCTTAAGCAAGTTGAGGTCGACCATATGAATCTCAGTCCAAATTATATAAAACAAAATTAATTAGGAAGTACTTGAATGTCTAAATCCTTCTGACATGACTAAGAAAACTCATAGAATAATGAGACCTATATAAAACATACTAACATGACTAAAACTTTACCCTAGACTACTTCAGGTCTTGAGAAACATGCGATCCTTGCTGCAACAAAGGTATTTCAAGAGTATATACAACAACTACCGACAACTACGCATCAATCTCAAACAAGCTAGAGTTGGCTATATGAATCCTCACCGATCATATTGTACTATTTAAACTCATCCAATCCTATAAAATAGTAGTATAAGTTCTCTATACTTTCTACCGCCCATGTCGCTCTAGAAAATTTTTATTGCACCTTCGAAGTAAGATGGAGTCAAGACTTTCACTAAAAGATTTTAAAGAATTAAGTAGACACAAGAAGAAGCCGATGGGATTAACAACTACTACAACATAAAAACAATTGATTTTATATATACATTTCACTATGCAGTGCAATTTTCTAGCAATCTGAAATGCCCCGCACCCCCTAGCTCCGCCCTTGCTTCAAAGTTGCAACGAATTGATAGAACTACTGGATTGTAAATGCAACTATGAACTAGCTAGAGCCTTTCATGGTTTTCCCAAATGTGTAGTTAGAACCATATAAATAAATTAACTAAATTTTGTGTTCTTTTCCCTAACTAAATAACTCTGAGAAATGCAAATATGGGTAAGTTACCAAGCAATATTCAAGCTAAAATAACATAACTAAGGTGCAAAAACAAGAATTTGAAGAAGAAACATTACTTACAGCCATTAATGATTTTGGGATTAATTCTTCTTCTTGCTATTTGGTTCTTCAATGGAAATATAACTTATTGTGTATTAAGAAAACTCAAGATTTGAAGTGGGACCATTTTTTTTATTTTTATTTTTAGTTTACCGGAGATTTCAATGAATTTTGGACCTGCTAGGCAACTAAAGAAATAGGTTGTGTTGGTTACATCTATTTGTTTCTATTAAAATTAAATAAAACCAAACAACCTTGGACTTCAATAGAGTATCTAATTTCTTGGCATGGAGGAAAGACAAATGATCCTTAACTAAGAAAACTGATTCAATTAGTTTTAGTTGACTCCTCTTTTGGAGTGGTAGTTGTTGGTTAGAGCTATTTGTTTCTATTGAAACAAAACCAAAAAAAATTCCGCATCTTAATGGAACTATGCAATGCGAATTTAAATTAATCGGACCATCAGCTCTGATTACTAAATGGTTAAATCGAAAAAACAAAACCAAACAACCTTAGGTTTCAAGATTGTATTTTCTTGGCATGGAGGAAAGCCGAATGAACCTTAACTTAAGCGAAGATGATTCAACTGGTTTTAGTTGACTTCGCTTTTGGAGGGTTAATTGTTGGTTAGAGCTATTTGTTTTCATTGAAATATAACCAAAACAAAATCCCAGGTGGGGTACACTTACTCATAATGAACGAATGTGACATGAATTTGAGGACAAAAAAAAAAAAAAAAAAAAAAAATGTGCCTTTTAATGCAAAAAAAAAAAAAAAAGTAATATTGTTACTGGTTCAAATCCAGTAACTTAATTTTTTACTACGTAAAAGAACTCATCCACGAGAAAACCAAATAAAGCATTTTTGGCCTTTCACGCACTAAATTTGTGCGTGAATTATGACTCCAAGTCAACTTCCATGTCCAAATAGTGTCCTTTCCTTTACTTCTTCAAATCCAAGTCAACTTCAATATTTATAATTCATATTACACTCGAACCAAAATGACTCAATAAAAACTGAACATTAAATACCCCAATAAAAAAAGTTTCATGATTGATAATGCGATAATTTTGTGAAGAGTCGAGAAAGAAGGATTAAAAGTGCATCACTCTAATTAATTGAAATTTCAAATATTTGCTTAGCTAAAGATTTTTTTTTTTGACTAAAATCAAAATTTCTTTGCGCTATAGCTAGGACCGAAAAAAAAAATTGTTAAACTTTTTTTTGTTTGTTTGAAAAAACTTAGTGTTTTTTCCATACTTTGACCAAAGAATTAGTCGTGTGTCTTATATACATAATAATCGTTAATATTTTATATAGAACCTAATATTTTTTGCAATCACTACAATAATGTAGGCCAAATACATCAAGGATACAAATTTGACGTTCGGATAGTCATTTTGTGGAGTTGAAAAGGGATTAAAAGTAAGTTTTGTTTGAAAATAGGTTCAAAATTTTTTCCATACTTTGACCAACGATTAGTCGTGTGTTAAGACCGAAACGTCAATATTTTATATAGAACTTCGATATTTTTTTTTAGACAATATAATAATGTAGTTTTTCCCTACATACATCAAGGATACGTAATGGTTCTTGATAGTCATTTTAGGGGTTGAAAATGTTAAGTAAGTTTTGTTTGAAAAAACTCAAACTTAGTGTTTTTTCCATACTTTGACCAACGATTAGTTGTGTGTTATATGACCCTAAACGTCAATACTTTATATAGATTCCGATATTTATTTTCATAACTATAATGTAGGCTCAATACATCAAGGATACGTAGACATACGGATAGTCATTTTAGGGGTAATAAAAACATGCAAATAAGTTTTGTTTGAAAAAACTTGTGTTTTTTCCATACTTTGACCAACGATTAGTCGTTTGATCAAGTCCGAAACGTCAATATTTTATATAGCCACTCGATATTTTAATCCGTACTATAATGTAGGCTCAATACATCAAGGATACTTAAACGTTCAATTCGTCGTTTAGGGGTCTTGGAGGAAATGGGTGCGAAGTAAATTTTGTTTAAGGTTTAAGTGTTTTATTTTTTAAGGTTTTGATTTAAGTGTGTTATTTTTTAATCAAGACATAACTTTATTTTGAATATAAATCTAATTCTACAAAAATATAAGGTGAAAAAGTAGTTGTAAAGTGGTCAAACTTTAGATGGTCATAACTTTGCGCTCGGACGTAAGCCGAGGTAATGCCTTAGTTGTGAATGTCAATCACCAAAACAAGAGTAAATTTCAAATTTTGAAAATATAAGTTGCGACTAATAATTTTCGACATATAAAGTTGACTAAAATAATTTACGATAAACAAAACTTACTTTTCTTGTTTTTAATTATTCAACCCCTAAAAGATATTCGAACGTCTACGTATCAATCGATGTATTGGGCCTACATTATTTGGTTCGGTTAAAAAAATATCGTGTTCTATATAAAATATTAACGATTTAGAACTTTTTGACACACACCAATCTTATTGGTCCAAAGTATGTCCCAAAAAAACACTAAGTTTTTTCAAATTAAAAATAAAAAGTGTGCCAAATTTTTTTTTTCAGATGGTAGCTATATTTCAAAATCTTCGCTTTCAAAAAAAAAATTCTTTAGATGGTGATAAAATGCGAGCTAAAGTAGTTAATAATCTCCTAGTGATTGGATTTCTATGCTTAGTATTTTCGACAAGAAAGGTAGATTTTGTAATTTTTTTTTATTTATATATTTTAACACGTAACAACGCTTTTTATTAAATATCATTTTTAAATGGATCATCATTTGTGAATTAGGTGGATATTGAAGTTGACTTGGATTTGAAGAAGTAAAGGAAAGGACACTATTTGGACATGGAAGTTGACTTGGAGTTGGAATATTTGGTACCATTCACGCACAAATTTAGTGCGTGAAAGGCCAAACTCGCTCTTTATTTTGCAGTTTGTCCAGGTCATTGCGTCAAAAATTGAAAACTACTTATTTTTTTTTTTTTTTTTTTTTTTTTCTTTAGTTTGCTCAACTTTTTTTTTTTTTTGTCCTAAAAAAGTCGCGGATTCCATAATGAACCTATGTGACATGAATTTGAACTGGTCGGTATAAATTTTCTCTCTTAAGAACCGTACATGTGCCTTTTAATGCACACGATTCATAAAATTTATGTTCAATGTCTAGTAATATTGTTACTGGTTCAAATCCAGTAACTTAATTTTTGATGACTACTATTTTAGTAAAAGAACTCATCCACGAGAAAACCAAAGGGCTAATAGCATTTTTAGTTCCGTAGTTGCTGAAATCTAATTTTAATCCTTGTGATTTATGACTTAGCACATATAACCTTTAATTAACAAAGATGTGTGCTTTTTGTTCCCTTTATGTAGGAAATGTGTTATACTTAGACTATTTATAGAACCATATTACACTCAGACATGAGTAACAATACTTATTGAACATTACATATGGGTAATTCAGTAGTTTCATGATTGATAATGCGATAATTTTGTGAAGAGTCAGAGAAAGAAGGATTAAAAGTGCATCACTCTAATTAATTGAAGTTTCAAAGTGCTTAGCTAGATATCACAAGGACTAAAATCAAAATTTAACAATAACAGAAGGACCGAAAACTACAATTACCCCTAGAACAAAATGCAATTGAAATGGTTCTTGGACGATAATTAATGAAGTTTTCCCATATATTTCTCAAGTAAGGAAGAATAATGAAGGTTTTCCTTATATATTTCATAATAATCAAACTCATCAGTACTTCAACTATATGAAGTAGAAATAGCTTGATTGTTTTGCAATCACTACTAAAAATATAGGCAAATTAGGCTGAAACAAATTTGTCATGATTGATATTACGATAAATTTGTGAAGAGTCACAGACAAAGGGATTAAAAGTGCATCACTTGAATTAATTGAAGGTTCAAAATGCTTAGTTAGATATCACTAGGACCAAACTCAGAATTTAACAATAGCTAAGGGACCAAAACTACAAGTACCCCTACACCAAAATGCAGTTGAAAATGCAGTTGAAATGGTTCTTAGACAATATAATTAATGAAGTTTTTCCCTACACCAAAATGCAGATGAAATGGTTCTTGGACTATATAGTTAATGAAGTTTTGTTATATGTCCCTACACCAAAATATAGATGAAATGGTTCTTGGACTATATAGTTAATGAAGTTTTGTTATATGCCCCTACACCAAAATACAGTTGAAATGATTCTTGGATTATATATTTCATAATAATTAGACCTGTCACTACTTCAACTATATATTGTAGAAATAGCTTGATAGTTTTGCACTAGCAACTAATAAAAACATAGCAAATTAGGCTAAGACCAAAAAATGACCCCTTGTTCAATCTCTTTCACAACATTTCTTACATTGGTTTTGATAATTGTCCCTTACAAAAATGGCCACTCTAGATCTTTAATCCACATTGAAGATTATGGTCCCCCAAGAGCAAGCCATTGTCTTAGTAATGGTCAATTTTATGTTTGCCCTCCTCTTGGAGGAAAGCATGGATCTCGTGCACCGGAACAACAAGCAGTTATAAACGATTATCCGCCTGTAAGTCCCGAGGATGATCTTGCAATTGATCATGCTGGACTAAAACAAAAGGAAGAGGTCAAAGATTACAAACCTAAAAGGTCAGGGGATGGTTCTGAATATGGTCGTGGTGCACCAAAAGAAGGGCTAGAGGTCGATTATTTGCCCAATTCACCGGGACATAATAAGCCAGGACATAGCCTTGGTATGGGTCATGGTGCACCACCAAAACAAGAGTAAATTGACAACCTGTCCTAAAAATATATGTAGTTGCATCTGCAAAATAATGGTTGTGTCACAATTGATGAATTTCAATTTCGAAATTATAATAATAATTTTTCTTTTCTTGTTTTTAATTATTAAAAGCATATTCATCTTGATCCTAACAATAGAGAGAGTTGAATGGTTAATGATTTTATGCAAATGTTAGGTTTACGATTTAATTTATAGACTGATAGATTTAGAACTTTTTGTCGATACTCACCAATCCTTATTAGTCCCTTTGTCCCAAAAAAATGCCACATTTCTATATTTAGAAACAATTTAACTTTATGAAATGATGTATAGCCACACAAAAATATCTAAGACTTGTTTTAGACTACAGATTTCAAAAGTCTTCCTTTCTTTCTTAAACTCCGTGCCAAGTTAGATGGTGCCACATAAATTGAGGTTAAGGAGTAGTTAATAATTCTAGTGATTGGATTTCTATGCTTAGTCTGACAAGAAATGGCGATGGTGTAAACATTTAAGTTATACATTATTAATATATATAGTTTAACATGTAACAACACATAGCTTAAATATCATTTTTAAATTAAGGTTACCAATCGATAAAGGTTTACTCATAACTTTTTTTATATCATCAGCATATAGAATTTAAACTAGATATATTTTAGAAGATGATCTACTAGATGCTCACATTTTAAATCAAACCTCTATATTGAAGTCACGCTTTTTTTGCTTTCAAGTTTCTTATTTAGTTTAACAATTGAATAATTGATAACTTAAATTGCTAGCTATAGACTATAGTGATAGATACCTTAGGATTAATCATAGATTGAACATCGAAGTGATTAGTTAATGAAAACGGATTTATAAACATAAATTTTTAGTGTCAATTAATTATTAATTAATTACTTACCTCTTGATGATCTATATATACGATAGTTTCTCATGATAATGTTTAATTGCCAGACTTGTATATGCATTGATGTGAGAGATAATAAATCAGCAACATCTGAAAAATCCTTTTTGGAAAAGCTTCAAATGATAGGAGTAATATATTTCATTTTCTTTTATTATTCTTTCTTCAAAAAAAAAAAAATCTTTTATTTTGAAGTGGATACACATGTTTTGTGCTTCTATTACATATATATAGTCCAATAATTCACATTTTTTTGCAGTTAGATGCTCACATGCAATGTAAAATAAGTTTTTAAAGATAGCTTATTACCATTGAACTTTAGATAAGACTAAAGATTCCCAGGAGCGCTTACCCAAATATTTCTTTTGTATTGTATAAAAAGTTCATTTTCAACTCCTATTTATAGTGGATGTAGACCGTATGCAATTCTAAATACCACCAAAAGGATATGGTGCAGCAGATGAGCTGCTCTTCTCTTAATAAGAGGTCTCGCGTTTGAGTCCAAGGTATGAAAAAATCCTCGGTAGAAAGCGCTTCTCTCCAAAACAGCCCTACGCGACGCGAAATTCGGATATAATCGGACTCCAATGCAGGGATTAGGGGTGTACAAAGTAAACCGACAAACCGCATCAAATCGATAAACCGAGAAAAAAACCCGATTAGTGGTTTGGTGTTGAAAAAAACCGACCATAATTGGTTTGGTTTGGTTTGGTTTTAGCTAAAAAAAGTCAAACCGAACCAAACCGACCCGATATTACGTGTATTCGATTTTTAAAATATTTTATACATAAAAAGATTTTTTGTAATGTAATTTGTAAATATTTCTTAAATTTTTTCATAGTTTTTTTATCTTTTATAATATTATTTTAAGCTTAAATTTAGAATTTTGAATGCCAATAAGTTTTATATCCCATTGATGTTAGTAACTCAAATAAAGTCCAAAGTCCAAATCAAAACCAACTCAACAAAAAAAAATTCAATTCTAACATTAGGAATGACAGTAATGTTGGATATCTATTTTTTAGTTTTGCATAATTGGTTTAGAGCGTAAAAATACATAGCTTAATTTTTTTTTGTCATGGAATTAATATTTATTAGCCGTACTTATTTTAGCATAACTTAGTATTTAGACTAAAATAAGTATTTCTTTATGGCTTATTAATTAGCAATACTTATTTTAATTAGCAATACTTATTTTAATCGATTTTATTATCTTTTTTGTTGAATATTTTAATACGATATCATCACCCATCTCACATTTTGTGTTATTTTCTTAAGAAACACTTTAGTTATATAGTTGTATCTTATTAGGACTAAATAAATATATGAAGTACTAAATAAATATATGAAGTAAAAGTCATATGTTTTGTATGAAAACTTTTTCGGAAAAAAATTCGAAAAACCCAAAAAACTCGAATAACTTGAGAAAACCCAAAGTTGAAAAGGCCAAATTTTATTAGTTTGGTTTGGTTTATAAATTTAAAAACTCGACGCAATTGGTTCGATTTGGTATTTGAAAAGTCCGAACCAACCCGGTCCATGTACACCCCTAGCAGGGATGAGTACAAATTGTATTCTTATGATATTTTTGGGTCATTCAAATATTACTCATTGTGCACGTGATTCGTTTGCTTTTTAATTTAAGTTTTGTTGTTCTTTAGTATCAGGATTACGTTGGATAAGTAAAATTGGTCTAAGATATTTAAATCTATAGAAGATATTTACAGCGATATATTGATGTTCTCAAACATAAATGGAGAATCTCTACCTCCAAACAGGTAAATAGTTGAGTTTGAAGATTCAATAGAGATAATTTTACATAGTTGATATTTTATATATAAAATTTTATACTATCAGTCCATTTAATATCGACCGCACATCGCGCGGGTAAGAATACTAGTATAGCAATAAGATGAATTTGTCATATTATTTATACCATAAAAATACATAGTATATTTCAGATGTAAGAATTTGATACCATGCATATAAATATTAATATACTTACTACTAATATGCTTGCTAGTGTTAGAAACTTAAATATCCTGCGTGACATAAGTCCTGTTGTCTCTTTTGTTGCTCAAATAAACGCATCGTCTACTGTTTGTGATGCGCCTACTAGTTCTACTAAGACAAATCTGCTAGCCCATGAGGGCTTTTATTATGGCTTGTAATATTTCTAACGTTTAATATATTAGTATCCGTATTAGTACTCAAAAAACAAACGCAAAAGGGTCAAATATACCCTTCTACTTTGTTTTATTGTTGAACTTTATCCCCCATTATACTTTTTGGTCATTTATACCCCTACTGTAAACAACAAATTTCGAGTCCAGAAAATAAATAATCAAGACGGGAAAATTGAGTAACAAAATGTAGTATTTAATTTCAAGTATGTCACGATTAAAACAAGTTGTAGTTCGAATATCTATATAAATATACTTGCAAGTTTGAGAGGCTATGTATTAACCTTTGCTTTACCAGCTTCTCTACCGGTAGCACATGTTTTGCCTGAATTACAAACTGAACTTATTTTACTCATGTACCTAGCTAGTCTTATGATTTCTTACTATACCGAAATAGGATACATGGTAACACTAAACATGCTACAACACACAATCACTCTGCTCGATCTCTTTTTTCTCGTTTAAAATCTTCAAGGTAGTTTTATGAATTCTATTTATGAAAATAGAATTCATAATTAATGGAGAGGCCTACTAACAATTAAATGCTTTTATTATTGTATTTATTCTTCTTCTTTTTAAAATATCGTATTTGTTATAAAATAGGCTATATTTATTACTTTTAAAAAGATATGTTATTATTGTGTATAATTCTTGCTAATTAATGTGATAGGTAAAAATCTCTTTTTCTTGCGGGCATTTTGTTTTGGGCTTCTCCTGAAACTAATGACAATTGGGCTCCGCCTGTGGGTTATGAGTTTTGTTCTGTGTGGGTACTTTGCACGACTATCCTTCAAAGGCGCTGGCCTTTAATTTTATCCCTCAAATTGCTGGTCTTTAATTTTTGTCCTTCACTTAAAAAGGAGCAATAATCTGCTTGGGCAATGTTCTAGAAAATGACTTTTTGGGAAAATCAAACACTCAATCAGAAAGAAATTACTCTATTTTTCATGTTGAGAATAAAGCACTTTGTCCATATTCTTATGAATCAGTTTATTCATCATTACAGACGGTATAAGCAGAACAAACATCGGGTGTGTTCGGGATGAAGGAAAATGTTTTTCAGAAAAATAAGTGAGTTTCTTATTTATTTTCTTGTGTTCGGTATGTAAGCAGAAAATATTATCCTAAAAACAAAATTTGTATATAAATCTAGACTAATACTATGAGAGGTGGATGATAGGGGTGTGAAGTGGTGGGGATAGGGGCTACGGGGTGGTGAAGATGAGGAGTGTTGATGAGTGAGGAGGACACAATCAATGTAGATGTCACTTGTGAAACTTGTTTTTCCTACTTCCACACGTAGTCATTTTTCTCAATTTTAAGAAATTTGTTTTGCTAGAGAAAATATTTTCTAAATTTTTTTACCAACTGAATAGGTGAAAGTTGGAACACATTTCTGGAAAATGTTTCCTCTACCGAACATATCCATCAAGATTGACAAATTCATTTACTCCTGATTGATAATCTTTTGCACCTGAAAATGATCTCCACCCTCCTTTTCTGTTTTCTAAAAATCATCACAAACCCCACCTCGTGCAACAAGGAATTATTAATTTGGAGAATTTATCTAATTGCCTATTATCATACAAAGAAGATATCACAAATCAACTCTATAATCATCACAAACCCACCTCGTACAATAAGGGATAAATGAATATGTTTCTAAACTTATGTCATTTGGTTTCAATGTATCTATGACCAAAATGTTGTAGACCTGGAGTCGCAGATGAGTCTTGAGTCTAAAGAATTGCAAATTCGATTTGGGCAAAAATGTGTGAGGGAGCTGGGCGAAAGTCAAATACTCCCTCGGTTTCAATTTATGTGAACTTTTTCGGAGTACGAGGGTCAAACATTAAAACTTTGACATTAAATTTTGACATAGATTTTCCAAGTTTGTAAAAATAAAATTTATATATGTAGAAACTACATAAAAAGTACTATAAGTCATGATAATTTATAAATCAAATAATTTAGAAAAAATGTAAGGAAAACATGATCAAAGATCCACCTCGAAGACTCCCCAAATAGTAATAGGTTCACATAAATTGAAACAGAGGGAGTAATTCACGGGTTGAATTGGGTTTAATACTAGGCTAAGTTGGGCAATCATTTCAAAACAAGTTACGCTTCGCAGGTTAAAAATCAGCTCATACTAAAATATCTTTTGCCCAACCCATGAATTATGCGTGGCTCATATTTCACATCCCTATTTTTAGCCGTCTGAAAATTTTAATCGCATACTGAATAAATCGTATAAAATTCAGGAGATAGTCAAGTATTTTGCTTTTTATAAAAAAATATGCTCCTCCAAACGAGCTGGATCACTACCATTATTAAGTACATTAGCTGAGTTATTATCAGGAGAAGCCATATGAAGAGCCTTCTATATATAGAGAGAGATACAACGACATTTATTTGGTGACATTTCAAATAAATGTCGGGAAATAAGGAATTTCTTGACATTTATGAACAAATGTCGTAAAAAGAACGACATTTGATGCCAAATGTCATAAGAAGAACGACATCTGGGGCAAAATGTCATTAAAACAACGACATTTAGTACCAAGTGTGGCTAAAATAACGACATTTGTTAAAAAATGTCGTTATTTTTAACGACATTTAGCTAAAATGTCATTAAAACAATGACGTTTGATACAAATGTCGAATAATATTATGACATTTGTTGCAAAATGTCGTTGTTTTTAACGACGTGTGGCGAAAATGTCGTTAAACAATGACATTTGATATAAATGTCGAATACATTATGACAATTGTTTTAAATGTCATATTATTAGTCACTAATTACCGACATTTACACCTAATGTTGGAAGCCTATTTTTTTTTTAAATTATCCATCATTCTTTATAGGACAAAGGTCAAAGTTTGCCCCCGGACTATACGATTTAGAGAAAACTTTATAATATGTTAAAAAGTACCTCGTTATTTTCACCCTCGCTGTAATCGAAATGACTCAATTTTGCCCTTATGGGCTAACGCAACATCATACATAAAGGGATATTTTGGCCATTCCATAAAGTTCACGGACCAATAAGGATCATTTGCAAAGTTCAATGACAAATTCATTAAAACCCTACACCCTAAACAATTTATTTAAATCCAAAGAATGATAATTAAGAAGTCACTAATATTGTGAATAATCTCTCAAAGAGGACAAATACATGTTAGAGTACATCAATTTAATTAATTAAACGTGTGAATTATTTTTTTCTTTAATATATCCTCACTTAATTATGATTTTTAATTATTTTCTACATACATTACTTGATTTATCCAAACCAAGTTTGAAATTAATTGCTACGTCAATTTGTAGGAAATCTTATAGTTAGTAGAGAAACAAAATGATTTACCTTTAAACTCTATGAATGATCCAGGACTCCAAGTTTGTCCTATATGCCATCTTCGTATGGTGGCGCGATGTTCTACGTGAATCCACGTTCGAAGGACATTGTACCAAAGTCATACAATTAGGACCACAATATGCATGGTTTTATTCTGTTTATGGCATCGAAGGTTATGTTCTTTTTTGGGCTTCTAATTCTCATTCCTTTTCGGCACCTACGAGTCACAAATAATCTAAATTTACGTAAGGATAAAAGTTTAAGTCATCTATAGAAATATGAAGATTGATAGTAACTCAAAAAAGGAGACTATATTATTGCATAATTACTAATTGAGAATATTGCGAGGATGAAAATCCTTTTGAAACTAGCTACATACAATCGAAATTTACAACTAGGGGTGGCATGGTACGGTATTTAAAAAAGATGGTAATTTCATTTTCGGTCTCTAAAAATATTATACCGAAATTGCATATATAATATATATATTTATTCATTGTTGCCTCATATTTTAGTACTTTTAATTGTCTTTTGAGTATTAATTATGATAATTTGTGCCTAACATTATATTTTCACAATGTAGGAAGAAAACGGTGTGAAACATGGAACAAATGGAAAAATAAGAGATGTGCCACATTGAATTAAAAGGAAAAGAAAAGACAAAAGAAAGGAGACAAAAAGTGGTGGCTCAATGATTAGGAAATTATGGTAATGATTAAGCAATCATGGAGTACACTTTGCAATTAAGATTGAATTGAGAAGAAAAACTGGGCAGAACGAACGGAAAATTTCATTGCTATATCCTCACTTCTTCCTATTTCGTTTTGGCAGCTTATTTTATTTGGGCTTTATTTTTTACTATAAATAATCCATGATTTTTACATAACTTTGGATTACTTGAAACCCTTAAGGTAACTTTGAATATCAGTTTGGAGGTGGAGGCCGACGTGGTTTTTGTCTTCTCTTCTCGTAATACTTATTTAGACATTTTTATTCGGATGGTCTGTTGTTTTTCTTCCATGTCTATGTGGAGCTAAACTCTTTAGTTCTAGGGTTTTGACACAAACATGAAAGTTGACGTTTGATCATCGTTCCTATCTATTAGATTTCCATCTTTTGGGTTGCTTATTTATTCTTGTGCTTAATTGTTTGATTACTTGATCACTAATTGAACATATACGTGGTGCGTGAATTGAACACTAATTACCGTAATAAGAATAAATATATATCGCATGAGGATAGAGATATACCCTTTAGCCCTACTTAGTTGAATACGGAGAAATAAATGCGTTCTTGTTTACGACCATAGAGATATAGGCGTTATAGTAGCATCTATTGTGAGTAGTTCGAGAGAATATCATAAAGTTACAATTAACGACAACTAGTAACCCATAGGTAGAACGATTTGAAAATCATGGATTGTTAGTGGTCATAGCCCTAGATCTATCTCTTCTCCGATAAAAATTTGCTCTTTCTTGTTTGAAGTTCACTATTTGTTTTCTTTTATTTTTAATTAGTTTACAAATATAATTTGGATTTTATTTCTTGTTTAGATAATTAGCATTAGTTTAATTTGATAAATAGTTAATTATAAGTCTCTGTGGGATCGATATCTGGACTTAAAAATCCTATATTACTTGTACGACCGCGTATACTTGCGTGTGCGTTAGGGAGCAACAATACCATTACCATATATATCAAATTAATTCGGTATGGTTCGGTTTAAATTTGATTTTGGTATTTTGCGGTACTACGGTAAATCAGTAATCATAGTTTGATCGACTTCAACTTACATATTCATATCGTAGAGAATTATGACTTCGGCTATTCAAGAAACGTCTCAATTATATCGTACTAACAACTCACACATGTAAAAATATTCCTGACTATATAAATTGGGACAGAGGGAGTACACCATTTACTGTCTATAACTAGTTAACTCCTTAAAAATTCCAAATACAAACAGTACGATTTGGGACTGGTAATAGGATTAGCACATTGAATTTCCGTTCAGAAATGTTAAATTTGATTGATTATGAAATGCTGTGTTAAGCTCATCTTTCAGTTGGATAATACTAGTGATCAGCACCACAGAAATGTCTAATATATCTTCGGCTAGTGGTATTTGCATATTGCAAAAGCAATTTCATCAGGCGAGGGATTCTTAAGTCATATGCACTGTGGTGTAAAGGTATTTACACAATCAGGTCACTTTAAAGTTATTACAGGTAAATTTTTATTACTTATGAGCTTAATTGGTAACCTGGTAAAAATTGTGTAACTAATTTATTAGTCTGTAGCTCTTGTAATAATGGGTTCTGCAGGGGCAAAAGCTGCATGTGTAATCTGCTCCAAAAATCCTGGATGATTTTAGACTTTATCTGCAACATAATCAGGGTTCCCTTTGCTCAACAATAGTATACTCCTCCTGTAGATTCTGTCATCTCATTTTCCAATATAAAAAGTATTTGGTTCCTACAACCCTGGATTAGTCTAACCATATATGTATGTAGGAACTCTCTTTCATGTATATGTGTATAAGGGAATCGTATTTGTGACAATTGTGACAACCTCCGACTCTCATAATATTTGTCTAATTATGCACAAATATTTTTGGACAATATTTTCTGCTTACATTACAAACACAAGAAAACAAGTATGAAAACCACTTAATTTTCAGCAAAAACATTTCTGTGAAAAACAATTTTCTATGTACCAAACACACCCAATCTTCAATTAAGTAATTAATAACCCTCAAGTTATTTGTCAGAACTCAGAAGGGAAGGAGAATTAGCCTAAATATATCAAAATTAATACTCCCTCCGTTGTTGTATATTTGTGGAAAGAATTTAATTTTCATGGTTTTTTGAAAGTTAAATCGGATTTACTAATTTGTTTAAGGGGTATATTTTGCACTAGATTAATTTAATTTTTAAATATTTATCTAAATTTAGAGGGTATATTTAACTATTCTAAAAATTATTTGACCCTTTTCGCAAAATACTATAAGTGGAATTTTTTTTTGTCTCATATCAACATGATAATAAAAAACATCTTAAAATGTTGGTCAAAGTTCTTGTAGTTTGACTTTCGAGAAGCACAACGTGACAAGTACTTATTTGGTCCGGAGGGAGTACTGAATAAGGATGGTTAAAACTCCAGCCCCAAAGTTCTAAAAGTCCTTAGCTATAAATATGATTATTTTCCAAAAAGACCCAAATTTTCTCAAAAGCTTCTCCTTGATCTTCTTCTTCCTTCCAATAACAACTCTTTGAATATTTTATTGAGTTAATAGCCAAAATCAAGACCATGTTTTACAAATTGTATTTCTGTCTTTAAGCCACTTATTTGATTAGTAAGGACTGATTTTTTAAATTATAAATTTACAACAACAACTATTTAGCCAAATTATGATATCCTTTTATGAAAAGCACAAACAAATTACCTAGTATTATAGAGTAATACAACAGGATGCAGCATAAGGTCCGTTGGCTCATTATTTCGTACTTCATAAAATAAAAAAAAGTGAACAAAGAAAACGAAAAAGGAACGAGGGGTTCCTTGAAAGATTACAGAAAATGTCAATAATAATTGAACATGCTGAATACCTTAAATAACTGGTAGCCGGAGAAGATCACACCACTGATATATCGTTAACTTGGAAGTTAATTTTCCCTATTCTTCAGTGATTAATTTATTTCTAAAAGTTACAATTGGTGCCAAATTTTCAAGTCTCTATCTCCTTATTTTTGCGGTTTGGCTTATTAACATCTGTTTTTTTCTTCTTACTTTGTAACTTAGCATCATCATCATCATCATCTTGGGTAGGTTTTTTCTTTTCCTTTTTGGACTTTTCATTTTCCGTAATAGTAGTGATCTTAGACTTCTTTTCCCTTTCGAAAGTTTCAGTTTCTGATAAAGAGTCATCTCCTTCATATACTTGAGATAAGTTCCGTTTAAGTTTCGGGCTCGGGCTTGAGATTACGGACTTTTTTGCCGAGGTAACTGGCGGTGTTTTAGGAGAAAAGCTACGCTTCGTATTTACCTTCTTCTTTATCCCATAAAGCATCGACGATATCCCACAACATGAGTTATGACCAGATGTCTTGAGATCTTCGCTATCTGTGGCTTTCCTTTTTCCCATCCCTGCATGTACAATATTTTCCAATATAACTGACAAATTAAGAAACCTTCTAAACCAAAGATTATAAATTCATCAACAGCGTGCATTCTTCTCCCTCTTATTAGAGGTGGCAGAGCCAGGATTCATATTAATGGGTGTGAAAAATTATAAATATGTCGCAACCCAGGATCGAACATGCAATTTTAGAGAATTTTTGCAACCCCTTAACCACAACACTAAAATTTCAATTTGTGTCAGGAAGTATCAACACTGTTATATATACGTATAAAACCAAAATTTCACCTATTTATATAATGTAATTTTCCGGCGAAGGGGTGTCACTTGACACTCCTCGGGCAAGGATAGCTCCGCCCGTGCTTATAAGGAAGGCGATATCCATATAGAATCAGAATGAGATGCCCTCGGTGAAAGAGGTAGCAAAAGAGTTTGCAATGTCCATAAAGAAAGTGTCAAAAACTAACTTAACAAAGTTTTGTGGTCAATACAAGATAGAAAAAATGCTATAGGAAATTTAAAAAAAAATATATTTTATGTAGCTGCTTTTTCTTCAAAATTTTCCTGCTTTCATTCTCTTCTTCTGTGAATCTAAAACAAGATCGGGTTTAAGGAACATCACACTACGTAAGTAAAGAAAAGAAAAAAAAGAATGAAGAAAGTCAGAGAAGAATGTACCTTCAATTTCTAGTGGAAGGAGCTCACTCAAACAAGACTGATTCTTCGTTATGTTACTTTGAGTAGACAAACGATTTGAGGCATGTCACTCATTTATAATGTAGCTTCAATATTTTCCGATCGTGACATTAACACAAAAGAAATATCTAGTTGCAGAAAAAGAAAAAAAAAAGAGTTAATTATGGAATGCCGACAAGTTGACCCGCGAATATCGGACACGCTCGCATGCTTTACGTCTGTGTTTACTCCTAAAAACTTACCATCAACGGAAGTTTACACCAAACTAATGAAAATATAATATATTTGTACATAAACTTACGACACTTAATCATAGTTAATTCACGTGCATTCTTACCTCATTATATCACTTATTATACAGTAATAAATGTATATAATATTGTGTGAAAAATCAATGCGAAGCGATGGGGGGAGCGGGATTTTACTGTAGAGGATTCAAAATATAAAAAAGTAAACATACGAAGAAGCCCTAAGGGGTTCAACGTCTACTATATATATACATAAAAAATAATTTTAACATTGTAAAAATAATATTTTTTTCCGCCGAGGGGGTTCGGATGAACACCCCGGCATAGTGTGGCTCCGCAACTGGGTGCGAGTAATTATTTACCGTTTACCGTATTTACTCGGATAATTTTTCTTTCTTTCTTTTTACAGCGTAATTGGACTCTTTATTACCAAAATGTTCTTACCATAATTTAAAGTATAATAAAATGTTCTTACCATAATTTAAAGTCCGTGTTGGAGAAATGCATTTTACTATTTAAAAGATTGTATTATCTTTCATGTTAATGGCTATAGTGATGAGAAAGGAATCATATTTTCTTTTGTGATTCTCAAACCACTTACCCCAATACTTCTTATATAAACTACGCAATGATTTACCTCCGTAATATTACATTAATAAGTCAACTAGCAACTAATACGATCTCACGTTACTATAAGCACCTCACTAAATTTTTATTTATTTTATTGAAGAATTTGCCCCCTATAAGTAGGAGTCTTTCTTTTTTGTGATGATGCATGAACAAATGAGTAAATATCTCAATAGGTCACTCAACTATGAGAAATATTCATCTTTGTTTTGTATCAATAAAATAACTCAATTTAGGACTTTTTTCTTAGCTCTCGTTTGACCATATATTTTGGGAGCATATTTTGAAGATTTGTTTTCAAATCTTTGTTTGGTCATAAAATTTTGACAGATTTTGAAAACAGATCTTCAAATTTCCAAATTCTGGCTCAAACCTATTTTTGGGCCAAGATCTATATTTTGGCCTTTTCAAAACTTTTAAAAACTACCCCAAACTTTAGTATTTTATATATAAAAAAAAAATCTATTTAAAGCAGTATCTACCATGTTTTAGGATTAAAGCAGTCTCTTCTATAAAGTGAAGATTATTCGTACAATGTGGGAAAATTATATTAAAGAATAGCTAACTACCGTTGTTTTTTTTTTCTTGCACGGATGGATCTTTATATTGTTATTTGAATTGTAGTAGCTAATAAGTGTGGTATTAGCAATTGTGATGTAAAATAGTTAGTAGTATGGACCCCACAAATCTAGAAGACTCATGTTACTTTGAGCTACTAATACTTTTTTTTTTTTTTAAAAAAAAAAAAATTGTTTTTATTACATAGGGGGTAGGGGAGGGGGATTGAAATAGGGAGGGGATTACCACGATTCGACAATCTCCTGAAAGTTTTCCCCTTCCCCCTCTAATACTAAATAGGAATAATTACCCCATAAGTAATAAAAACAATTTTAAAAATAAAAAAAAAAGTATTAGTAGCTCAAAGTAACATGAGTCTTCTTTAATTTGTTTTATTTGTGGGTCCATGTCTACATGGCATACAAACTTTAGTAATTTATTTTTCCATGTCATATTAGCTTACCAAAAAAAAAAAAATTGAAAAATTTGATTTGGGTGAAGTTTTTCAAGTTTTGAAAAATGTGTTTGGCCATAGTTTTCAAAATCATATTCTCACTATTTTTATTTTGAAAAACATGAAACGTTACGTTATATCTCTTAACTCTTAATAGACAAGAAAAAAGAATATTAAGGAAATAGCCTCTAATGCAATTGATTTAATAAGAAAATGCAACGACTATCAGCTTGAAATACGACAACTACCTCAAAGATCTTATGCAGAGAGTTGATTCTATTTTAAGGTATAAGAAAATGTTGAAAAGAGGAGTCTCCATTTAGGACAACTAAGTAGCAAATCCTTCGTTTTCTGTCTATTCAAAACTGATAAGATCTTTCTTCATGATTCCTCTTGCACAGTTCAAGACTATTTTTTTTTATGGAAATTTGAATATGTTGCCAAGTAAAGAAAAAAACGATAGAAATGAGTGCTAGCGTAGAAAAGATTTGGTTGTCACGTTTTATTTAGTCGAGTCGATCAGACTAAGTGGAAAGTGGTTTAGTGAGTTTCTAATAATTTAATAAAATTGAGTAACTTTGATTTACAAAAGACAGTTAAATATTTTAGCATAATACATAAATTATCCATTAAAGTAACCATTCGATTGTTACACCAAACATATTCTTGGTGTGGATAAGTGTTGTTCATCTTCTGTGAGATGTCCATAAGCTACGTAGCCATTAATATCTGATTGGTTTATCTAGTACTTGAATACGTATGTATTTTATTTTTCATTTTTCCTTTATTCTATCACATTGACTAAAGAATTTATAGTCACATTACTTCAGCTGACTTTCGTTTAGTTTGTTATAGATTCTCTTTCATTCAATGAGGTTATTATGTCATGATCATACGACTAATCTCTCACATATTAGACCCATAAACTAATCTTCTTTTTCAAAAACTTTAATTTGACAATATTAGTTGTATCTTTTCTCCCGAGATACATACTTCTTCTTTAGCTCAGTTGATTGGCTACTGTATTCCTATTAAGAACCTCCCTATTTTTCCTTTCCCTACCCCCTATGTAATAACAATAATTTTTTTTAAAAAAAAAATACCTTCTTAACTATGTTTTGCACGGATTGCCCTTCATTTGGGGTGGTATTTAATTTTTGATCAAGTGTATTTTATTTCTTGTATCTCAAATTTGAGTGTATTATTTTCCTTGTATCCTCAGATCTGAGTGTACATTTGACTTGAATACATCTAACTTGAATACATTGAAATTTAATGGTGCATGGAATACAACGACATTGATAAAGTAACACCTACAAAGGTAGTTGTCATATTCCAAGCTGATAGCCTTTGCATTTCTTGTTAAATTAATCGCGTTAGAGACTATTCTCTTAATGTTTTTTTTCTTCTGTCTATTAAAACTTAAGAGATATAAGGCAGCATTTGGTATTAGTAGCTCAAAGTGACACGTGCCTAGGGAAGTATGTAGTACTCAAGGTGGGGATTCAATTGAATCCTAACTGAGATCACAAAATGTAAAAAATTAATTAGCTAATAGTGTAGCTTTTAAAATGCAAAAAAAAACCCTCAAAATGTAGTCATTTATGTAAGTTCTCCTTTAATTTTATTTTATTTGTGGGGTTCATATTACATGGCATAAAAAAATTATTTTGCTACAACGGATTTTCAAAACAAAGAGATCGAAGTTCAAGACAGTTAGGCAGGTATTTTCTTCCGTTGCCCCTTTATATATGGGATACCTACCGTTTAATTAATAAATGATCCCCTTTTTGTTTGTATTTATTGACCTTTTAGAGCACGGTTTAAAAAGTTTTTTAAGCAAATTAAACAATTTACGAGAAAGTTAGACCATAGTCTAAAATTTTGTAAGGTACATCAAGAGTTAGATAATGTTTTGTCTATAAGATTGAGAAATATATATATATGAGCAAACATTAATTTCAAGTCTAACGTTGTCCGAAATGGTAATTTTCTAATGCCTATATTTAATATGCACAACTTTTAAAAAAAAAAGAGAGAAAAAAAAAAAATCTAAATGAAGACCTAAAAATGGACACTTGCTAAGCTGACACTTAGGAGTCAATAGAACAAAATGGAGGGCAGAGTCCAAAGCCATGTTAAGGTATTTTAGTATTTTGCTTAGGAGCATGAAACCTCGTATGGATGGTTATTTTTTTAGTTTTCACTTGGTTCGATACTCGCTTTGGCGACGGATTCGCGCCGGGAAGTCCGTAATTGGGGAATAAAGCTCTTTCTCACAAAGATGACATCATATTTAAGTGGGCTCGAGCGAGGGCCTCGATTGAGAATGAGGTGTCTTACCATTCCATCACAATCCTTATTGGTTGTATAAATAGTTTTATGTCTTCATTCTACGCTTGATTACGTTGAAGGCTAGAATGACTTTTGTGATCTACTTTTGTTGGTTAAACCTTTGAACATTGTTTTTGGATTCGTAAGAGGTATTTTACTTTTGAGGAGTCAAATAGTTTAGATGTTTTTAGTGAATGTAACAATAAGATACTTTTAATCTAGTTTATTGCCGCCTTCTTTCAAGTTTGTTGTTATCATTTTATGAGTTTTTTTTTTAATCAATAAAACCTATATAAAGAAAATAAATAAAAGAAGGCTCAAATTAAAAAGACAATCTAGATAACCAATTCAAAAGACTTAATAGAATGAAAATAAATAAAGAAGACCCTGTGAAGAGACTTGAATTAAGATAATCAATTCAAACGAATTGCATATCTTCCTAATCTTATCTCTTATAACATGATGATTAGCTGTCAATTTTCACTATTAACACATCGTCATCACATGTTAACATTAGTTGACATTAATTTTAAAAAGGACTCAATTAAAAAAAAAAGACTTACAAGAACAAAATTAAATTTAGAAAAAGACGTGATGTGCAAAAACTTGAAATGATCAATTTAAAAGACTTGCATTCACACTCTCTTATAATTGTAATATGTTGAATGCTTATGGATTAGTTGTCTCTTCACTATTAATATTGTCATCGCATGTGAAGTCAAGCTATCCTCTAGAAATTTGAAAAATTAAATGGAAAAGGGCCAAATATACCCTAGTATTATGAGAAAAGGCTTAAACATACCCCTTGTTATACTTTCGGTCCAAGTATAGTCCTGCAGTTATATTATTGGTTCAAATCTACTCCTCCTCCGTTAAGGTTGTCCAACATGGACATGTGATCCTACTTGACACTGACATTTGATGAGGTGGATGTCATGTGGCATGCCACCTTAGCGCCCTTAACCTATTTTATCCCTCCCCTCCATTTGTTCTTCCGCCACTAAATTTGCCTCCATCATTACCGCCACTATGATCATCTCTATATCTAAAAAAGATGACTTTGTACAACTGAGACTGAGGGGGATTTCGTGCTACCCAAGATATACCCACTATGAACAGGCTTTAACCCGTACCTGCAATCATAATTGCAAGATATTTAACAAGTTCAATTTTAATTACCATTGAATTAATCCAAACTTTTTAGAATTTGAGTTTAGAATTTAATTGTATAAAAAAATTATTAAATTTAATTGGATCCATAAGTAAGGCTGCATCCATCCTCCTTCAATGTAAGCAGATAAAGAAAAAACATGAATGCTCAGAACTTCAGTTTTCATTTCCTTTATTTTCCTTTTTCCTTTTTCTTTTGGTCCATACTTCCCCTGCTCCAATACAATCAGCGGGCCTTCATTGGCCAGCTGCTGTCTCCCCATATACCCTTTCCTATATCTTGATAAAATTTCAGAAACGTACGTGTTTAACCTAAATCGGATAAATTTCTAAAAATAGTTCACAAAGTTTAGCTAAGCTATACGCAATAGCAAGTAAATATTATTAGGCTTAAAAGTTTCATCTTTCAAGTTAGATAAATAAATAGAGGCGGTCATGGTGGCGGTAATGGTAGTAATGATGATGGAGGGAAAAAAAAAATTAGTAGTAGAAGAACAAATCGAGAGGAGGGGTAAAATGGGTTGGGAGCAACGGTGACATGCACGTGACCTCCACCGTCAATGTCGTCTTGCCGCCGCTCTTAGATTGGATGTCCACTTAGACGACCGCGGAGAAGGATATAGTTAAACCGATAATATAACAACGGGGATCGATATATTTGAACCGAAAGTATAGCGAAGGGTATATTTAAATCTTTTCTCATAGTACAGGGGTATTTTTGGCCCTTTCCCGAATATTAAAATGTTGCACTGGACCAAGCAGTTTAAGTTAGGAAGTGACAATACACTTAATCATGGTTAAGAAGTGACAAATGTATCTAGGAAAAACACACATCTTGTTTTTATTTGTTTGGTAGTAAATTTTTGGTCCTTTGGAAAACAATTTATTTGGTTACATTAGTGGGCCAAATTGTATGTTTAATTTTCTGCATTTGTATTTTATTAATGTTCTTAGAACTACTATCGTTTTAGTTAGTAGCGAAAAATGAACAACCATGATAAAGTTATAAAATAAACTTTACAACCACAGGGAGAAAGTAATATGTAAACTTCAACGTACATTTTCCATTGGATAAGTCTTTTAAAGGCAATCATAAAGACTGTAGTTTTTGAGTATACCATTCTGTCATTTAAATATGAAAGTAATTTCGGTTAATTTCTCAGCACCTAATTTTCACTTTTAAGAAATACTTAGATTATATATGTCTGATTTAACTCTAAAATTAATTTTAAATAATCCTTCGGGTAAACAGTAAAATTAGGTGAAAGAAGTATTATGACTACCTATAATTCAATCATTACTCTTAAAATTATTAGTCACGCAGATGGATGAAGTGAAGTGATTGACAATCAAGAGCCATATCCAAATTGTCAACATCGTCATCACATGTTAACATTAGTTGAAATTAATTTTAAAAAAAGACTCAATAAAAAAGGACTTATAAGAAGAAATTAATTTAAAAAAGACTCAACGTGCAAAGACTTGAAATATTCAATTCAAAAGACTTGCCTTCTCTTTTGTATAGTCTTATAACATGCAGAATACTGATGGATTAGTTGTCAATTATCCTTATTAATATTGTCATCACATGTTAACATGTGAAGTCAAGCTATCCTCTAGAAAATTGAAAAACTAAATTAGGGGGCAAAAATTAAAATGTTGCACCGGACCAAGCAGTTTAATGCATGTTGGGAAGTTAAAAGAGAAATACACTAAAATTAGGTTTCGAGTATACCATTTTGTCATTTAAATACGAAAGTAACTTTGGTTTACCTCGCAGCATATAGATTTCACTTTTAAAAAATAGATTATATGTGTCTGATTCAACTCTAAAATTTTAAAAATCCGTCAAATAAACAATAAAATTAGGTAAAAGAAGTATTATGACTACCTACCTATAAATCAATTTTTACTCCTAAAAATATTATCCACGTGACGTGATGCATGGAGGATGTGCTTTTAAATTTCCCCCTTGCTACTAATTAAAGAAAAACTTCTATAAGTAGATCAACCAAAAAAGGAAGCGAAAGAGACCTGAATAAAGAAAATCAATTAAAAAGGGCTTGTATTGTTTAATTTCCTTCCCTCTGTCTTATAATATTGATGGATTAGCTTTCACGTTCATATTAATTATCTGTATAACATCTCAAGTCAACTATCCTTAAGGATCAGAAAAATTAACAAAATTAGCAAGGGAAAAAAGGGTAGCACTGGCTTGAACGCAACATCTTCTTGCGTAATACTTACCCAGTCTTTATATTTTGCTTATTAATTTTGTATTTAACTCCCTGATGTTTAAAGATGGCTACACTCAGGTATATCTGGATACATATCTTATTTTTTATCGAGATATTATCTCTGAATCTTAGCACTGGATATATGTAAAATTTATCTCCTTTTAAAAATCTCATAATAATTAACGAAAAATATCAATTTAAATTGTGTTATAAAAATTACTAGTTTGATGAAACACAATTTAAAAGCGAGAGGTAATGCCTGGTGGTGGTTGTAGTGATCATGGTTGTTAGATGTTGACCGGTGGTGAATTTTGGTAGTCATACTGAATGGATCTTTAGGCGCTAACTCAACCTCACAAGTTTATGAGAGAGTATTCGCCACAATCTATATAAGGTAAAACTCCGTTCCTTAAATCACCGATGTGGAGTATTTTAACACCCCACCTATGCCTTGGACTGATACTCAATATACGGCGTCATTATTTTAATATGGGGCCAGCTATCCGAAACTTGATAATTAAGGATGAGTAAATGCTCACGATATCTATCCGAAAAATGGATCTTGCGCCTTTGACTTATTTTTCTTAAAAGTCCTAAGGAGTCCACCCATCTTAAATCACCAATGTGGTATATTTTAGCAAGGAGGCAGGTAGTGGTTATCGTGCACTTATGGGTGGCGATGATGATAACTGTTGGTAGTGTTGGTATTGATAATTGTGGAGGCTGATAGTAAATTGTAGACGTTATTGATTGCAGTAAGCTAGTGGTGAAGTTATCAGTGGAGATGGGGGGAAGTAAACGTGATTTGTAACTGTGGTTGTAATACAGTGACGAATTGTAAAAGTAGTTAATAATTGCAGTGCATGGGAAGCCGGTTATGGTGTGATTGTGTGTGATGAATTGGCACATTCACATGAAATATTATTTAGTTTTATATTATGTGCAATATCTCAATATTAACTTTGAGGCATTCATTCGATTTTGGCTTTGGACCACTAATGTGCTTGAGTCGCCCCTGAATCCTTAAGTCTGAAGAAACTCTCGGAGTCGAAATGAAAATCTCTTTGTGTAACTGAAAAGCTCTCGAACTATTGATTTTTTAAAACCTTTCTTTCAAATCTTTTCAAAAGAAATGCGTACTTGAACAGAAAAGTTCTCCACCAAAGTAAGTCCTTACTTACATTGCACATAATCCATGAAACCATAATTGCATTGTATCGATCCTGAAGTCGAGCCATATCTACAGTTTTTTAATTTCCCTGTTGATTAGTTGAAAACTGACTTCATAAGAAGATCGATACAAAATTCAACTTAAAGAAGAGTTGACTACAGAAAATTAATTAAAAATAAGGACTTGCACATGCATTTTCTATTTTATTTTACTCTCTTATGACAAGAAAAATATTACGGATTAGTTGTCACTTTCCACTGTTAAAATCGTCATCACGTGGTTGATAGTCAAAGTCAAACTCTGCTTTCAAGATTGGAAAAGAGAAAAAAGAAAAGAAAAAAAAAAAGGGAGAAAGAAAAAGTAACACTACATTACACGGGATGAATTACTAACCAAATTAACTTAGATGAATTACTAACCAAATTAACTTACATTAAAGGCTTAAAGCAATGAGAATAACAAATTGTACTCTCATGTATCCGTTCCCGTATAATCTCATATGAAATCATAAACAGTAACAATCACATCATCTGTTTGTCGATATTGGTATAAAAAAAAAAACAGAAAGTAAACAACAGCTTTAGATGTAGGCACTTGGCCAGAGAAACCAAATATTTGTTACTTTTTGAATTTTTGAAGTTGGAGTTAAGATCGAGTTGTCTTGAAAAGATAATTTTTGCAGTTAATACTTGGTTGTTTCAATTTTTCCTAAAAAAATATGAAATATGATTTGTACCCCAATTTCTAAAAATTAACAAAAACGTCCAACTTGATTAATTTACGTGAAACATACAACCAAATCGGCTCTAAAAGAGTAATATCTCATAATGAATAATCACATAATCATAAACTAGATACTATATACTTTTTTTAAGTACAAAAAAATTGCTTCACTAGTTCATCACGATTAATATATGTTTTACTCTTCTTTTTTTTTTAGTCTATATAATAAATAAAAACTCAGTTACAAAGATCCAACCCGAACCAAAACCCAAACCGATGGCAACTGACTAAACTGGAAAAGAGCAAAGAGCGTCTTTGATGCATCACCATAAATTGCGTCTTTGAGCACTATTATTGGACTAGTTCTAAACTAATGTGACAATACAATTTCATTTAAACTATTACATGATTCCGTCAATAGTTACTACGAGCTCAAACTCTATGTACAGGATGGAATTAGCACATAGAAATCAAGCATTAGCGTTTGTCAGTGAGCAGCATAATTCAAACGACTATACTTGTCTTTGGGCCATACTTGATCAAATTTTGGTTTTTTATAGAAACCAAAATTTTAGGGGCAAAAAAAGAAAAAAAAAAAAAATCAAATGTGAGATGAAAACAGGTTTTGAGGTATTGTATTTTAAAAATTTCACGTCAAATGCTAATTTTCAAATAAAGTGAAAAAAAAAAAAAACCAAAAAAAAAAGTGAATAATTCTCATGACCAAACGGCTCCTTATTATTAGTGTCGATCTATCTTTCAAAGTTACAGTGGCTCAAGAATTAGGTGGAAGTCCAAATTAAGAAAAACATAATGATGCTAGTAGTGTTGATGGAAATCTAGTGAACATGATCTCCCTATCCTTTGTGTAATTATTTCCTTATGCTATATAACGAGGTAGGGGTCAAAGGACCGCGGGAGGTGAAAGCCCGGGTGAGTGGTTTCTCTAAGAGGGAAAAAAAGTGAATTTGATCTCTTAAGATTTCCGGAATTCATGAGTACTTATTTATTTATTTGAATAAAGACATCAATAAACAAAGACTTGAATAAAGAAATTATAAATAACAAGAAAATACGATCATTAATGGTTAATTACTCCTATAAGATATAAAATAGTGATGGATTAGTTTTGCGACTAGGCAGTACTAGGTAAGGGCACCGGCATTTGATCGGGAATTCACATGCTTCCATTGAGAGTTTCCAACTCAACGTAATCCATATGTGATGACTCATGACCTTACACTTAAACACAATCGCTTCTTACGTAGGTATACAAAGAAAAATTATACGTACATACTTTTTTAGGGACACTTTTCGTCCTAAAGTATTGAAAAATTCTTATTGACACAAATGACTAAATATATTTAACATTCAACTAATTAAAATGTAGGTTTTGGCCCCTTTATATAAAAAAGCATTTAATAACTATATTGTTTCAAAACCGTATTGCCCTTTATTAATATAAAGTAATGTTTTAAACTTAACATAAAATATGGGTAATTAAATGATGTGATACTCAACAATTCGTTAACTTTGTGAAAATTAGTTAGAGGATCAAAAGTGCACACATTGCAAGTAGTTGAAAATTTAATATGTTTAGTAGGATATTGCAAGGAACAAAATCATAATGCATTTATATTTAAGAGGCTAAAAATGCAAATTTTAATTTTTTTATTTGTTTCTTTACCAAACTTCTTAAGATTTCAAGAAAGTGGTCGACATTCTGGGAAAAAAGTAAAAACAGAAGAAGATAAAAAGCGGGGAATATATATACCTTTAATAATAGTTTAATGACAATATAGGGACGTTTGGTAGCTGATTAAGAGCTAAGTTATACAGGTATTAAATCATCCATATATAGTAATATCATATTTGGTAGCATCTTTTCCTATGTATAAAATTCAACATACCTAATATGGTGTTTGATTTGTAATTTAGAAATCCGCATAACTAATACATATGTATAAGCTGCGAGAGAATCCATGAATTATGTTACGCAGGATAGAAGATGAGAACCAGCTCCTAAACCATCTTGCTTTATAAGCAATTATTTATATATACTGAGAAATATACAGGTGAAGAGAGCAAATAGTGCACAATCTCTTTCCCTCTCCAACGAGTATGTCTTTCTTCTCTACCTTCTTCCTCTCATATCGTTTCTTCTTTCTTTTATTTGATTTTTCTAATCTTTTGTTCACCCTATATTTGTGTTGTAAATAAACTCCGAAGCGATACTATAATATAAGCAATTCGTTATAACTTTTATTCTTTACCTTTTGTAGAAGATAATTAATAATCTTGGTGTTTATGACTCTATCACGGAGAACATCTCAAATCAGCCGACTTTTGTCATCTAAGCAAGAAGAATATGAGGAAGATGAAGATATTCAAGAAGATGAATATATTCAAGAAGATGAGGAAGATGAAGATATTGAAAGTCGACCTTCTAATCCCAAACTGCAGCATCGTAGTGAGTTCCCCGTCCCTTATAAATACTTCTTCTATCCCAAAATAAGTCACTTTAACAAAAAGAAATTGTCCCAAAATAAGTGTCACTTTCGGAATTCAAGACAAAAACTGACATGTGTTTCAAACTATGTCCTTAGCATTAAAAAAGTATTCCTCATTAATATTGCTCAATTCCAAAAAAAAACTTCTACAATAAATAGAGGTAGTTTAGTAAACTCGACATTGTATTTATTAATTTCTTAATGAGCATATTTTTTTACTAAGATGACACTTAATTTGGGACCGAGGGAGTATCTATTTAGCTTTGAAGTAAATTTTTACACATGCACATTTACAAAAGATATACTAAAACAAACTGTTTATATGAGCTGAGTGGTGACAGTCTTTTCTTTCAACTAGTGGTGACAAATTCAAGCCAAAATTGCTTGACCCATCTAATCAACTGGCCCGTGATCAAATTGCTCACTTAAAATATGGTTTGAAATGAGTCAATCCCAAATTTTCACCCGCAAATAAAATAGGTCGACAGCGAGTCGGAGTCAAAAAGGGTTCAAAGACTTTAAGGGCCTGTTTGGTTGGGTTTATAAGGTGTACTAGTTCCTCTGCACGTGCATCGTACATCTATTTCTTTTTTATACCCACGTACCATTCAAAATTACTCGATCTCTTATTTTTCAGTAAGATGTTAGGGCTTGATATCTTGTCGGATTACTATGGTCCTTTCTTTACATTGTTGCTATCACAAGAAGCTATTTTTGCTCTCCTTATTTAACGAAATAGAACTTAGATAAAGGCAATTTATAAATTCTACAAGAAACATTTCTAAGATGTGAAAACAAATTATACTACAAGAAAGTAGAGATGCGATGATATTTATTTAGTGTAAGCCTGTCAAGTGGGTCAGGTCGGCCCGCACCCAGTAGGGTAAACCCGGCCCACCACCGGCCGGCCGGCACCCACCAAGAGGTGTGAGGGTCGGGCTAGGTGGGATTTATTAGGGTCTTTGGCCTGGACAAGGTGGACAACCCCTAGCCTCGGCCCACCGCAGGCGGGGTGATGGCCCACCGGGGCACCGGCCCGGCCCCGCCCACTTCAAATTAACAAAAAAAAAAAAAGACTTAAGTACTAAATTTATTACTAATTATAAATATTTTAAAAACATTGTGTCCAATAAATTAGGAGTCTCTTTTCATGGAGCACTTTAGGTTTCTTTAAAATTGTATTTTAAAGCTAGACAATCTTGTTTTCTCAACAAATATACTTTTGATACATTTTCAGTATATAGTATATATTAGATTGTGATAGTTTCATATAAAAGTAAAATTCCATTAGCATGTCATGAATATACTGTAGATACGTAGATTATATTAAATATAATACTCCTTCCGTTTCAATTTACGTGAACCTATTTCTTTATTAGTTCATGCTAAAAAGAATGACCCCTTTCTATATTTGAAACAATTTACCTTTATGCAATAATTTATAACCACACAAAATATATGTGACTTATTTAACACCACAAGTTTGAAAGTTTTCTCTTCTTTCTTAAACTTCGTGTCCAGTCAAATAGACATATAGACATATCAACATCTACATAAATAATTTAAAATAAAACGTAAAACCTAAATTGATAACATTGCAAATTCAAAACATACAAACTTGAATGGAAAAATATTGCAAATCAAAAGTTCAAAATATACAAATTAAACGGCTAACATCGATGGAAAAATTTAAAGAAGAGATAAACTTCAAAGTTCAATTTCGTGTCTTTTCACAAGTGTCTACGCAACACACCGGTACCCTCCTAATAGGCTAATACCCGGCGCTCCGGACTTGTGGAGATATATGTCACCACAATGTTAACATTTAATATGTTCCTCGTTTACTCGCTCAAAATGTATCCACACCGCTCTTGAAGTTGATCTTCGAACTCGAGGAGAAGGTGGAGGTGAAGGATTATCCATGGAAGTTGAAAGTAGTGATGTACACTAGTTAAATAGAAAATTTAGATAAAGAGAGAATTGTGGAAGAATTGTGTGACAATGAAGAAGAATGGAGGGGTATTTATAGTTTGAAAAAATGACCGAAGTGTAGTTATTCATAAATTTAGGGGTTCAAATAAAATTGGCGACTGCTAGTTTTTTAACTTTACAACGGCTAGCTTTTTGAATTTGACAACGACTAAATTTTTTTTTAGTTTAGCAATTTTATCATTAGATGTAAATGTTAATTTTATTATTGTTAGTAAATGTAAACGTCTACTTTTGTATTAGAACTTTACAAAAAAAAAAAAAAAGGCCCGGCTCACTAACTAAAACCCAGCCCGGTTAGCCCAAGGTGTAGCCCCTATCCGTGTAGGGGTTAGGCCGGACACCCTTTTCCCTCCCCAAGCCTGGCCCGGCGCAGCCCGGCCCACTTGACGGGCTTAATTTGGTGACATTTGAAAAAAAATGTCGGGGAACAAAAAATTTCTTGACATTGATGAACAAATGTTGTAAAAACATTGACATTTGAAATCCAAATGTCATAAAAACGGCGTCATTTGGTCCAGATATCGTAAAAACAATGACATTAAATGCCAAATGTCATAACAACAACTACATTTGGTCCAAAACATCGTAAAAATAGCGACATTTGGTATAGAATGTCGCTAAATAACGACATTTGGTGCAGAATGTCACTAAAATAACGACATTTGTTGAAAATGTCGCTCTGTTTAGCGCCATTTAGCAAAATCTCGTTAAAACAATGACATTTGATACAAATGTCTAATATATTATGACATTTACTGCAAAATGTCGTTGTTTTAACGACATTTGGCGAAAATTTCGTTAAAAATATGACATTTTGCAACAAATGTCACAATATATCGACATTTTGTATCACATGTCATATTATATATTAGTCGCTAATTATCGACATATACACCTCATGTCAGAAATTTGATTTTTAAAATTATTCATCACTCTTTATAGGGCAAAGTTCCAAATTGGCCCTGGACTATATGATTTAAAGCAAATTTACTTTCCATTAAAAAAGTTGTCCCCTTTTTATTATCCCTGTTACACTGCTTATCGGGCGGAAAATTACGCTTAATGATTTGGCTTAATGATTATTGGTTTTTAAATGTACTAATTCGCTATCCAATCAATAAGCTATTGGTTTGTTCGATTCAGCGTTAGCAATTATCAAACGGTTAACGAGCGGTGTATTTTTAAATCTAAGAGACGTGTAAGGATAGTAGGAATATTTGTTTACTTTACTTCCTCCTTTTCACACACCTCCCATTTACTCTCTCCATTCTCTCTCAGCTAACCAAACACGAGGAGAACTACTTCTTTCGACCTTTATTACTTTCCCTCCCATAAAATTGTCCATTCATTCCTACAAAACATACTAGTTAAATTCTCTGTCGTGACTAGTGGTGCGCATAAATGGAATGTTTGATCCATACTCCCTCTATCAATACATTATGTATAAGAAATCGAACTGTTAAATAGCTGATTATATAATTATACCTAAGGATAAGAAAGTAAATATGATGATTCTTAACGGGTTAACCATTTACTTGATAAAGAATTTTGCAATCCCCACCCCACCTTCCCACACCAACAAAACCGTTAACAACCCGATACCAATAAACTAATTTTGAGGTTAGATTATCAATTACGATTTGGTTTTGAATAGCCCTACTCCCTGGTATCAAAATGGCTCAATTTTGCCCTTATGGGTTAACACATGTATAAAGGGTCAAATTTTTTACCAGTCATATCACTCGGAAAGTTCAATGGCAAATTCAAAATTAAACCTTACACCTTAAAAAATTTATTTAACTTCATCGAAAGGGAATCTAGAAGTCACTGACAATGAATAATTTTTCAAAGAGGATAAATACATGTCAGAGTACGTCAAAGGCACACTTATTCCATTGACAAGACATCTCAAATATTCCATAAACTCATGGGTGTTCACAAAGATATCAACATCTTGAAAATTTCATAAATTCCTGGGATAGATCATGGCATCAAATAATGCCTTTATCAAACTATCCAACGTTCTTGGAGATTAAATACATCACAAGGAGGTCATCCTATATTCGAGAAATACTACTAACGGCCCTCAAATTACGAAGAAGATTCAAGAGAGAAGAATCAAGGCACCCCCAGTGTTTATCCATAAAATATTCCTGTTGCTTCATATTTTGTTTGGTTGCAGTTTATTTTTTGCATAACGAAATTTGTTGCAAACAAAATTGGCACGCCCAATGGGAACAAATCTCCCCTTCATTTCTTCTCTCACAAATCAAATCAAATCTGCAAAATCTGGAGCCACAGAATTGCAAGGATGAAAGATCCATTTTTGTGGGTACTCCAAGTCTCTTTTTCAGTTTTGGAAAATCTACACTCCGACAAGCCTTGAAGTAGGGGGCATTTGTAGACATCGAAATTTTATCCTATTTAAAATAGGATGCACAAGACAAGTTCTATCCATCTTCAAACTCTAAGGTCCCTTAGGGTTTCTTAGAAGCTACTCTACCCTAAATCCTAGATCATCCTTATATAAAGGGACACATATTCCATTGAAAAGACATTTCAAATATCCCATAAACTCATGGTATTCACAAAGAGATCAACATTCTCGAAAATCCCCTAAATTCTTGGAATATTCACAAAGAGAATATGACATCAAATAATGCTTGTATTAAACTGCCAAATGTTCTTGGAGATTAAATATATCATAAGGAGGTTATCCTACTTTCGAGAAATACTGTACTAATGACCCTCGAATTACAAAGAAGATTCAGGAGAGAAGAATCAAGGGAACAAACAGTATTATGCCCCACTGTTTCTCAATAAAATATTCCCTTTTCTTCATATTTTGTTTGTGGTTGCAATTTATTTTCCGCATATCGAAGTTTTTAAAACAAACAAACCAGACATCCAATAATAAATAATCCTACATTACCATCACTGCAATCACTAATCCTTGAGGAGTGCTTGCTAATATTATGAGAATTCAAAGGATGAACAACATTTACATCAACAAGGGAGGGTTGTTCAAGTTGCAAGCAGCCTCCACCTACAACGTTGAGGTTGTTGGTTCAAGTCATCAAGAGAACGAAGTAGAAAGCTCTTGTGGGGGGGCAAAACAGAAGTTTGAAAAGAAAAACATTTACATCATTTCGCAGCTTTGTAGATTTATTTACAATGCACATTGCAAAAGCTCTGAAATTCTTTAGATGAAGAGCTTAGTAAAATTAAAATAGCTTGTTTATACTACTACTACTTTTTTGTCTAGCAGGCCAGTTCGTACTCAGTGATTTTTGTATACAAGCAACCAATGTAACCTGCTTAAATTTTCAGGAGGCAGGCAGTCCAAGCTAACACCACATCAGATTCTTTATCTAGCTGCTTTGGAAAATAACTGGGGACTTGCTAAGCCTATTTTGGACAAAGATCCAAGTTTAGCGACTGCAAAAATAACGGAACGGGATGAACGAGTTCTACATATTGCCGTTTCAGCAAGCAGCACCCAATTTGTAAGAGAGCTAGTGAAACTGATGAAGGAAGATGATTTGAAATTGGAAAGTGCGGTCGGAACTACTGCATTTTGTTTTGCAGCAGTGTCAGGGGTTATTGAAATTGCTAAAGCAATGATAGAAATCAATGAGAATCTGCCTAACATACCCGACAATGATGGAACCACACCAATAACTTTTGCAGCTTTCCTCGGGAACAAAGATATGGTCTCGTATCTCAACGAGGTCACAAATCTTGAACAGCTAGAAAAAAAAGAACTATTTCAGCTTCTTGAAGTCACAATTGAGCATGAGATCTATGGTACACTAAACTTTTGCTAGTATATATAATTTGATTACTTTTGAGATGTGTGTGTTTGTTGTTGGGTTGATTTTGGTTTTACTTGCAGATGGGGCATTAAAAATACTCAAAAGGGTCAAAAAGATACCCGTTGCCAGAGTTTCAAATCTCTTAAATGTGTTATCTAAAAAGCCTTTAACAATCAGTAGCGAAAATCCAGAGGGAAAGTGGGGTCAGTTCATTCATCTGTTAAATTCCGGATTTCAGCGAGCTTGTTTGCTACTTACAAGAATGTTTATGATAGTACCATTTATCCCGTGTACGATTCTCTGGACCTTAACATAATTCTCAAATTATTTCATATATAGTTCTCATTCTGCAATAAAATTTATTGCTTATATACACTGACAAACATAAACAGTTATTACACTATTAGCGTATTTTATCTGCCTTTTGTTTGTTCTCTTCATATTGGTTCGAATTTCAGGGTTTAAAAGGATTGGAGTTCTTCAAGAGAAATCTTCACAGAGGGAGCAAGCTGGTGTGCTACTTAAGAAGCTGTGGGCAAAATGTGAACGACAATTGTCAGAGGAGAAGCTTTCAAAGCTAGTCGAGGACGAAGAAATACTCCATACTGCTGCAAGAGCGGGAAATGTAGAGTTTTTGGCTGTGCTTATTCGCAATCATCCTGATCTCATATGGAAAGTCGACAAAAAAAAGCGGACCATTTTCCATGTTGCAGTTTTACATCGAGAGGAAAAAGTCTTTAGTCTTATACGCCAAATAGGAACAATTAAAGACTTAATTATTCTAATACAAGATGTTGATGGCAATAACATTCTACATTTGGCTGGAATGTTGGGGCAGCCTAGTGATCTTAAGCAGGAACTTGAGCAACAACAGCTTGAAGAGAAGCCAACAGAGGAATCGATTAGCGAGATAAAAGAGATAAGTGCGACAGATCCTGCAGAACAGTTTAAACAGGAGCCGCTACAAGAATTGATTAGAGAGATAAAACAGATAAAATCGACAGTGTGCTTTAAGGTGAACAGACTGTTCTAGTTCTTCTTTATCTGAGCTTCTTTGCAATTTTAGTTTCCTCTATCTTTTCCCTTATCATGTTTAAACAATACATGTTGTATTTTAAATTTTTGTCCTTCCAACTTTTCATAATTTTTTTGCTGTCATCAACTGATATATGACTGATTTTTACAGGAGTCCGATAAGATTATGCCGCCTTCACTTCTGAAAGTATCTGGTGCTGCTCTTCGAATGCAAAGAGAGATAATGTGGTTTAAGGTGAGATATATGACCTAAGGGATCGTTTCTCTTTTTTTCTTTTTCTTTTTTTGTGCCTGCTAATTTCAATCATAAAAAGACAGATAATATGGAGTGCCAGCGGTAATTTCTAATTTCTAATTAGAGAGGAGTTCATGGCATTCCAAAGTTTGGTAGCGAGTAAGTAATAATTTGATTGAAATAACTATTTGGGCAGGAGGTGGAGAAAACTGTACCATCTTCACTCCTCAAGGATAAAAACAAAGATGGCAAAACGCCGGGGCAATTATTCTCGGAGGAGCACAAGCAGTTACTCAAAGAAGGGGAAGCGTGGATGAAAGACACTGCAAATTATTGTATGATTGTTGCAGCTTTGATTGCCACAGTCATGTTTGCTGCTGCCTTCACTGTTCCAGGCGGTAATAACAACGATGACGGCACTCCAATAATGCTAAAATCAAATGCCTTTGCGGTTTTTGTCACATCAGATGCTGTGGCACTCTTCAGTTCAATTATTTCCATCATTATGTTATTATCCATACTCACGTCTCGCTACACTGAAGATGATTTTCTTGTGGCATTGCCTGCCAAGATATTGTGTGGACTCACGGCACTCTTCATCTCGATAGTTAGCATGCTTGTGGCTTTTGCAGCAACTTTCTTCTTGGTCTATAATTATCATAGGGCCTATAAGCCCAAGGTCATTGCTGCTTTTGCTGGACTTCCTGTAGCTTTGTTTGCGGGTTTACAGTTTAGCCTATGGTTGGATACGGCGAAATCAACATGCTCGTCCAAATTTCTATTTACACCAGGAAAGCATAGGATTTATAACAAACAGATCTGTCACAACAGAGAAGCGGGCTACATTTTCAGTCGTTTTAATAAGTGATGCCTTATTTTAAGTGGTTTCGTAAATTAGTTGCAATGTCTTGAGTATGACTAATGTGATGAAGTTTCCAAGCTTGCCATTCGGACTGTAATAAGATTAGCACACTACTATTTATGTTCTGAAATGTTAAATTTAATGATTATGAAATGCTTTATTTTGTTCAAAATTTCAGTTGCACGCGCGCGCACACACGCACACTTAAAAAAATTGTTTCATACACAAAAATTTTGGGGGTGAAAATCATTTACACCCTTTAATTTTATTTTAAAAACGGAAAAGTCTCAAATATGTCATCGAACTATCGGAAATGGCTCATCTATGCCACTCGTCAATAGTTTGTCTCATTTATGTCATCGTCGTTACCAAAATGGCTCATTCATGCCATTTTTCATTAATTTGGGTCAGACTTTTTATTAATTTGGGATTTAAAATTGGGCTGGTTTAATTAAATAAGGTGGACCCACTACAAAAAATTATATTTGGCAACAAATTTTTTTTTGTTGCCATAGATTGATTATTGTTGCAAAAAGTACTTTGGCAACAAAAAAAAATATTTTATCAACCATTGAACTTTTTTTAATAGTTCAATTGCATATTTGAGTTCTTTCCATTTTAAAAATCAAACTTTTTTTATTAAAATGTTTGCAAAAGTTTACTTTTAAAACAATAATCAATACTATGGCAACAAAATTAAATTATTTGGCAACAAAAAATCATTTGCCAACAATAAAACCAAGTTGTTGCCAAATATAAAAAATTTTGTTGCGATTTCTATACTTTCTTGTAGTGACCTCTAATTGGAGGCCACGTGTCATATGGAGTATTGTAAAATCAGAAGAAAAACAAGGTTAATCCGAGGCAATTAAAATGGCATGAATGAGCCATTTTTTGTATTGTTGCAACATTGATTGGCATAGATGATGCCTGTCTTTTGCCAGGCGGTATAACGACGATGGAAGGTAAATAGTCAAACTATTGAAGGGATTTGTGGTCTTTGTGGTATTGGATAAATGTTCAGCTCAAGTGTTTCCGATAGTTCAATTGCATATTTGAGCCCTTTCCATTTTAAAAATCAAACTCTCTCACTTTATTAAAATGTTTGAGGGGGTAGTTTGCTTATTAAAAGCAAAGTTAGAACATCCAAACAAGATAACTGGAAAAGAAGACTAATGGTTGAACATAGCTTCAAACACCAAGTCTTTTCAACGTGAACTAATAAAGACATAATACATAAACAGACCCTCAAATTTAGCCTCAACTGGCACGTACGCCCTCCAACTTTGAATGTGCACATATAGGCACCTCAACTTGTGATTGAAATAATGACTGGATAGGAGGAAGTAATAATAATCCTAAAATTTGGTCTGGGCTAGTTGTAATAAAACAAAAGAAGGAAGTGTTTTTAAGGCTGATTTAGGCCCAGCTTCTAACGTAAGCCAGACAAATTGATTTCTTGAAGGGTGAAAATTTATTCTACACTCAGAATTTAGGCCAAACAAGTATAATTATGTATCTTTCATACACGCATTTATCATTTAATATAATCTCACTATAATTCTTAATTGCTATGCTTAAATTGCTTGGTTCAATATAACATTTCTCTCAATTTTCCAGATTTCCAGAGAATAGCTTGACTTGAAAGGTTAACACATTTGATTTTGGTATTAGATGTTACTCCTAATAGTGAAAATTGACATCTAATCGATAATTATTCTACTTTTGTTGTTATAATAGAGAAGAATAGGAATATGCAAGAAATTTGAATTGATTATCTTCATTCAAGTCTTTTCACATTGACTCTTTTTTATTTATTTCCTACAAGTCTTTTGAATTGACTTCAAATGTCAACCCATGTGATGACGATAATTTTAATAGTGAAAATTGACTACCAGTCCATTATGTAGTATTCTACATGTTATAAGAGAGAAGGAAAGGAATATGCAAGGCCTTTGAATTGATTTTCTTAACTAGTTTCTGAACATATCAATTAGTACAAACTTCCCAAAATAATATTAAATCATGTGTGCGACGAGAAACATGAATTTCGAATGTAAAAATAATTAGATATCATGAAATTAATTTTGATGTTAATTCGTTATAATCAAGTAATATGATTGTATCTCATAATACTTCTTTATTGACGATGTTCTTAGTGTATATTCAATTATAACATTTCGATTGCTTGGTCGTGACCAAAACTCTGAGGCATCTATGCACTTTCTAATTCACTACGTGCACGTGCAATGAACATATTATCCCGTGTGCATTATTGAAAAGTTTATGTAAAATAATTAATCTATAAGTGCCTACAATATTAAAAAACATAGAATCAACGAAAAATTCTATATTATTCCTCACTGCTGCTATGCATTTTGAACCCCCACTTTCTGATATGACATAGACCAAGAAGAAAGTTGCCGCAAAAGCTACTAGCATGCCAACTATCGAGGCAAAGAGTGTCGTGAGTCCAAACAGTAATTTCTTAGGCAATGACACAAGGAAGTCGTCCTCAGTGTAGCGAGACGTCAGAATGGACAAGAACATAATGATGGAAACACTTGAGCTGAACATTGCCACTGCATCCAATACCACAAAGACCGCAAATCCCTTCAATTGTAACACTATTGGAGTACCTTCAACGTCGTTATACCGCCTGGCACAGTAAAGACAGCAGCAAACATCACAGTGGCAATCAATGTTGCAACAATCATACAATAATTTGCAGTGTCTCTTTTGAGTTACAGCTGGTGCTCCTCTGTGAATAATTGCCTCGGAGTTTTCCCATCCTTGTTTTTCTTCTGGAGGATTAGAGGTGTTACAATTTTCTCCACCTCCTATCCAGTCATTATCCCAATCACAAGTTGAGGTGCCTACTTGTGCACATCCAAAGTCTTTTGGAGGGCGATTAACGTGCTTTCCTCTTTTCCTTTTAAATTTAAAACTCCTCTCTTATGTACATGCCTTTCTTAGTTCACGTTGAAAAGACTTGGTGTTTGAAGCTATGTTCAACCATTAGTCTTCTTTTCCAGTTATCTTGTTTGGATGTTCTAACTTTGCTTTTAATAAGCAAACTACCCCTCAAACATTTTAATAAAGTGAGAGAGTTTGATTTTTAAAATGGAAAGGTGTCAAATATGCGAATTTGAAGTTCTTCCAAAATAGCGATAACATTTACGCGTCACCTTCCAAGGTTGACTCATTTGTATAATTTGTTAGCTAAATCATTGTTTATTTCCGCATAATTTTTTTAAATGACTAAAATGATTTGGTAATGGTTCGCCTACCGGGGGCGACAGTTAAGTGCCATCACGATTCACGAATTGGGTCGTGACAAACAATACTAAAAATTATAAATTTATGAAATGTGAGAAACAATTATGAATAAAATAAAGTTTAGCGTTATCAACAATGTAAAATTTAATCTGTAATCTTATACTGAAATTTAAATTAATACCCAATTGACATATTATAAAATTACAAAAATAATAAAGGTGTGAAATATTAGAAATACTGTTGATAATTAATATAACTGATGTAATTTTTATGTTTTAAAACTTGTTATGTTTCAATTAAAATTCAAAAACAATTATCTTTCAATTCATGTTCAAAAACTAATCATATGCAACCTAAAAACTTTTATATTTTTATTCAAATTCAAAGAACATCACAGTTATTAATTTAAAAGTTAACTACACTTGTCCTTTTGAAAAAGAAAAAAATTATAACACACATATGACAAATTATACAAATGATAAATATTTTATTGCCTTAATTTTTTTTGCTTCATTCGAATACTCCAACAATTGTAACACACATATGACATATGTTGAGATCTTTACAAACATATACTCCCTCTGTTTCAATTTGTTTGAACCTATTTTCTCTTTAGTTCCCAATTGCCAAAATGAATGACTTTCTTTCCTAATTTGGAAACAAATTCACTTTATGAATGATTTACACCCACACAAATTTTCAAATATTTGTTTTGAACCACAAGTTTCAAAAGTCTTCCCTCTTTTTTAAATGTCGTACCCAGTCAAATGGGTTCATATAAATTGAAACGGAGGGAGTATGACATATGTAGGAATAGAGGATGGATCCATGTAAATTTGTAGAGGTTATGGTGCCACTGCTATAAATGTAGACGTATTGCAATTTACATGGTCCAAATAGAATAAGCATTTGATCGGTTTGATTAACTTTGGATTGCGGTTCAGATTATTTGTTCAATTTACGTACATCAACTCAAGCTTACAAGCTGTCCCAATTCATGTTGCACAGTTCGAATTTCGTAAGTCAAATCTTTTAGTTTTGACCATGAATCCAGATTTAAAATAAAATTTACATATTTGAAGACTACGTAAAAAGTACTATTAGTCAATATAATTAATAATTCAAAATATCTAAAAGATACATGAGAAAAGTGTGATCAAAGTAAGACTAATTGAATCTTATATGCATATACATGGAAGGTGTCACATAAATTGGGATGAGCGTGAACCAAGACTCAATATACCCTTTTCTTTTGGGTTTTGTAAAACCATTTAAAGAAAATAAAATAACATGTAAATTAAATATAAGAAAGAGCAACGGGAGAGAAGTTGGGCAGCAGGGAAAAACTATTAAAATTTTGACAAAGAGAGAGTAGTAGATTTGGGAGAAGATAAAAAGTTTTTTGAAGAAGAAAATTATTTACTGAATATTTTATGCTTAAAATAAAAAGGAAGAAAAGAAAATCCCGTGAAAAATGAGTAAAAGGAAAAGGTCAAACAAAGATAAAGATATGTTACAAGCACAGTCAAATCTCTCTATAATTGTCATTCGTTATAACAACATTTCACTATAACGGCTTGATTTTCTCCGAAACCGATTTTTCATGTTATATTTTACTTCTCTATAACGAAGATTCCGCCTATAACAAAGAATGACATCCATTATAGCGGACACACTCTTTGTAAAATTACCTCTCTATAATGACCATACTCAAATACGTGTAATAATATTTTGTAAGAAATATATTATGTGACAACAAAAGTGTCGATGAAGAGCCTCAATCTGGTGCAACTTGGAAATAGAAGAGTCAACTGTTAAGCACTTAGATATCCTTTTACTGAAAGTTTGGACAAAATTCTTCGTCAGTTTAAGCGTTATATTATCACTAAGAGACTAGAATTTACGAAACAGCTAACAATTGTAGAGTTCTTACGTCAAACTTGAAATATTTAAATTCTCAATTAATTTATAATGCATATGTTCCATAGATTTTAATTCTTTATCTGCGTGGTACAACTAGTTATGGATTTAGTACTAATTTATTAGTCTTTTCAATTTTTGATTTATGAGATGTGAAAATTAATTGAGATTTTATATATTATTTTCGTTTATATCATAAAAAGTATAAAAAGTTAATTGTTTGCGTACTTTTGTTTATAAAAGCTAAATGAGATCTAAATATCGAATGTCAGTATACACGCATAACAGCATCTCACTATAACAGCCATGAAATTTTAGGACAAACGCTGCTACTATAGAGAGGTTTAACTATAGTTAGTCTTACGTTGGCACCAGTTACGCACCCAACAGTTATAGAATCTGTCTTGCTAAAATGTTTTAAAAAATGCAGCGGTAGGAATTCGAACTTGCATCCCTGGGAGGAGAATTAGGCGCCTAACCACTGGCACCATTGACTACATTGTTGCTGGGGGTGGCACAAATAGATTTTATATCATTTCTTATACATATATACATACATATACATAGTTTCAACTGAGGGGTCCGGGTGGCGTGGCACTCCCACGCTACTACATAGATCCACCCCTGTGTAGGAACATTTACACTCAAGTAAACAAATTGAATTAACAAGTTTAATAAAAATTTACTTACCCTGATATTTTTCCAATAGTATGGTATACCAAAAACTCTATTACCTATTTGTTCCAAAGCAAAACACAAAATTTTGTTATGTTAATAAAATCAATAGCATTAATATTCTTTTCCTAGCGCGCTCGATGTACGTCACGTACAACATCAGGAATCACATTCTCCGCGAAGCTCTTGTACTTCTCTGATCTCTTCGTTAATTAGACCCCTAATGTTCGGTTCATTATTCAGACTCCGGAACACCTTACTGTGTCGTTTTTTTTGTACCCCCCCCCCCCCCCCCCCCCCCAAAAAAAAATCCTAATTCTTTGCATGACCTGAGTGGGAAAATTGGTTTGTGAGATGAAAGATGATTTTAGAATTTTGGCCGTGGAGTAATTTGTAGTAGAATTAAACTGCCCATGATCATGATTAAAAGTTGGAGTCAGTTGGCAGACTTTTCTTTTTAAGTTAAACAAATTTGTATTTAATTTTTGTTATCTCAATTCGAATAGATTTATTTTGAAATTCAAATTCATCATAACCAAGTGGGTTGAATTAAACTACCCATGCAGTTGGCGGCACATGTCATGGTTATCTTTTTAAGTCGATCAAATTTAAATTTGATTTTTGTTATGTAAATTTGCCTTTAATTTTTTGTATTTTAAAATAGAAATATTGTGGTAATGACACTTGTCATCCTACCATTGTTTTGTCTCTCCTATTATATAGATAGAAAATAAATAAATATATAGATAATATGTTGTACGATTTATTTTTAGGATTTATATGTTCTACGATTTAATTTTTACGTTTGAAAAATTTCATGTAAAATTGCCGGAAATTTATAATAACAACTAATTTTTTTTTCCTAATTATTTTGTTAGTATGTAAAAATATAAGGATACATCCCTTAAATCAAGCCTTAAATTTCTCAAAAAGTAGAGTAGAAAAATATAATTTGCTACCAAAAAAAGGAGCCAAAAACGCGTTTTTATTGAATTTTAAAATTTAATTTTTTAAAATTTTTAACCGTCCCCTTTTGTGTGAGTTAGTGGCTGGGTAATAGGGGGTATGGTGCTAAGTTAGTTTTTCTTAGATTTTTTTTTTTCCTGTTTTTGTCTTTTTTATTTAAATTTATTTATTAAATATGAATTTTCTATTGATGACACTTGTCATCTTATCATGCTTTTGCCTCTCCTATTCTAAATAGATAGAAGATTTATTATTATACTATCTTAGAACTTAGCATATCGTTTGAAAAGCTAAATCACGATAAAGTTATAACAAAAAGTTTTACAACCAATACAGGAGAAAGTCACATGTGAACTTCAATATACGTTTTCCCCGCCAAGGAATAATTAGGAAAGGCTAACTATAAATGTACAAATTCCTTTACGCCATATAGCAAGGAGGAGAAAAAAAGAAGCAAAAAAGCAAAATGACTTGAGCATGTGGATCTTCAAAAAAGGCAACAAAACACCTGCAAAATGGTAGAAAATAGGAAAATCAGACAAACAAAGGCTATGAAGATGAAGCCATTTTGAGTACAAGCTACTATATTACAAGCTACTATATTTATTTAATTCCTTAAAAGCTTAAAACCGTCACGGAGATTACATTTTGATTTACTTAATTATGTCTCCAACACGCTCCCTCACACATACGATTTGATTCTTTTTTATGGGCCAAGCATGTGGGATAAATCCTTTTATTAGGTGCAGATGAGACTTGACCCGAGGACTTCTGCATGCTCAGATGCCATTTTGAAGTGTTCGATGGGATGATCACGCATTTAAAAATTTGAACAAATAATACAATTGACTTTCGGGTATTAGTTCAATTCACTAGTCCTGTTTTAAGCATTACCACATAATCATGCCCAGAAATTCCATATTGAACCACATGATCCAGATTTAAGCTAGTGGATGAGGAGTAACACTGCATCTGCCACTATATATAGCTTGAGCTAAAGACAATTAACGTCTGCTTTCCATATACATCTGTCTCATGAGTTTTAAGCTAGTGAATGCGGAGTACCACTGCATCCACCACTATATATAGCTCGAGCTAAAAACAGTTACCGTCTGCTTTTCGTATATGCATCCATCTCATGAGATTTAAGCTAGTGGATGCAGAGTACCACTTCATCACCACCATATATAGTTCGAGCTGAAGATAGCTACAGTGTGCTTTTCATATACATCCATCTAATGAGTTTTAGGCCTCATTTGTTTTCATTAAGATTAAGACGTCTGAATCTAAATGCACATATGAATAATTAAGATGTTGTCTCTAAGTCTGAACACTGAATGATTAAGGTAATCGTTTTGTTTTTCGATATCAATGTGCATAATGTATTTATTTAAACATAATAAATGTACAATTTAAATTAAAAAGTAACTAAATAGTAGAAAATAAATACAAATTTAATAAAAAAAATATTATTTGATTAAAAAAATGAAACATTTATGTTCACTAGTAATGGTGGAGGTGTTTTGTAATCGTAGTGGGTGATGGCGGGGGTGGAGGGGGTGAGGGGTGGGGGGTGGTTGGGGTGGAGGTGGTTGGGGTGAAGGGTGCGAGGTAGTAGGGGTGGGGTTAGTGGGAAGTGGGGTGGGGTTGGTGGTGGGAGGTGGAGGTGGGTGGTGTGGGGTAGGGGTTGGTGGTGAGGGTTGGTGGGGAGTGGGGGTAGGGTTGGTGGTGGGAGATGGAGGTAGTCGGGGTGGGTGGTGTGGGGTAAGGAGTGGGTGGCATTACCACCATATATAGTTCGAGCTAAAGATAGCTACCGTGTGCTTTTCATATACATCCGTCTCACTAGTTTTAAGCTAGTGGATGGGGAGTAACATTGCATCCGCTACTATATATAGCTCGAGCTGAAGATAATTACCGTCTGTTTTTCATGTACATCCATCCATCTCATGAGTTTTAAGCTAGTGGATGCAAAGTAACACTCCACCCGCTACTATATATCCATCTCATGAGAGATTTAAGCCCCAATTAGACGATATCTTGACGCTTAAGATAACTACGTGCATCCATATACATCCGTCTAATGATTTAAGCTAGTGGATGCAGAGTACCACTTAATCACCACCACCATATATAGCTTGAGCTAAAGATAACTACCGTTTGCTTTTCATATACATCCGTCTAATGAGTTTTAAGCTAGTGGATGTTGAGTACCACTTCTTTACCACCATATATAGTTCGAGCTAAAGATAGCTAGTGTGTGCTTTTCTTATACATCCGTCCCATGAGTTTTAAGCTAGTGGATGCGATGCCACTTCATTACCACCATATATATTGCATCCCGCTTTTCATTATATATAACTGGATACCGAAGATCTGCTATATATAGCTCGAGCTGAAGATAATTATTGTCTACTGTTCATGTACATCCATCCATCTCATGAGTTTTAAGCTAGTGGAGCAAAGTAGCACCCCCAACCCCACTATAATAGTCATAAAGACAAATTTTTTTTTATATGTACATCCTCTGAGATTT